>NW_011888815.1:1519820-1524709 GCF_000151845.1 Pteropus vampyrus | reverse complement strand
TAAAACTTATTATTGAGTTAGTTATGCACAGAGACAAATAAGTTATTTGTCCTCTGGGAGTTCATAATTTAGATCAGAAGTCAAAAACTTGTAATGCTTATGGGACCGGGCAGGTGATGTAAATGTGTACAGCCAGCTGATACAGAAGAGGCACTGGGCGAGTCTGTGGTAAACTCGAGACCCTGCCCTGTCTAAGAGAAGCCACCTCAATGCAGTTCCAGCCAAGAGATGTCGTCATGTGGCCGTGTGAGCCCAATGTTGACGAACCTTCCAGCGGTGTAAGAGAAGTTGGAATCTGCATTTCATACGACGCTTTCTGATATTTTTCTTAAAAAATGTATCCGCCTACAAAACATTTGCACAGTTCGACTCCAGTCTGTGAGCCACATCCACATTCTCGAATAAGCTGACTTCCCATCTTGGAGAAGTTAAAAAAAAAAAAAAAAAATCAGGGGTGGGGAGGTCATCACAATCGTCATTCTGACTCCTGTTTATGAAGTCTTGCGACATGCCAGGCCCATTCATATCTCATTTATACGTGCTAGAGATAATGGGGGCACTGTTATGTCAATTTTACAAATGAGAAAACAGAGCCTAGGTGATGTCTATCAATAAGACTCCAGGCACGAAACATAAGAAACATTCATACTTGGAAATTGAGGATCGTTTAAGAAAGGGGTTAACCGCAAAGGAATAGGCAAGATTTAGAAAACCCAACAAAACACAGTATAGCGCCCTGGGGCTCTTCCCACCCCTCCACCTGTAGATGTAGGGAGACAGTGCTCACGCAACCCACTGGGAGCTGCTGTGCGGAGAGGGTTGTTGGTCAATAGCGATGGCCTTTAGTGGCACCCACGGTGACTAAGCAGGAGAGGACCAGGGGGAAGAATACTGGCCTCACTCGCCTCTCCATCTCTATCTACCCACTGGTCCTACCAACTTGAGGTCCAAAGGGAAAAGAACTGACATTATGGTTTGAACGTCTGTGACCCCTAAAATTCCTATGTTGACATCTTAAGCCCCCAAAGTGATGACATTAGGAAGCGAAGCCTTTGGGAGGTAATTAGGTCATGAGTGGAGCCTTTCGAGAGGGACTCCAGAGAGTTCTCTCTCTTTCTCTCTCTACCACGTGAGGATGCAAGGAGAAATCAGCTGTCGGCAATTCCGAAGAGAATTGACCACCAGAACCTGACCATGCTGGCACCTTGATCTTGGACTTTTAACCTTCAGAACTGAAAAGAAATGCATGCTTGCTGTTTAAGCCACCCAGTCTACGGTGATTTGTTGCAACAGCCAGAACTAAGACAGAAGCTTTTGACACAGCTTATTAACAGCTAGTCTCCTGGGGCACAGGGCAGGGCAGAGAAGGGCAGAGAATAGATTATAGCCCATCACTTACTTGGCTACGATTCCAAAACTAGTGAGTGTGAACGCAGTTTTATCTGGCACTGCTGTGTCTATTTTTCCTACTAGACCAAATTGTCCCCTCAGTCCCTACAATCAAAGACTATGTCAGGTTCTCTAACTAGACCATAGTTTTATGCTTAAACCAAACTAGTAACTTAATTTAAACTAGTTCATTAAAGCTCATAACGACGTTGTATAATATAATATTTAAGATCCCAAAGGTTCTTGCATCAAATAGTACTGGGTTTGAATTCTAAATCTATCTCTTACTTGTAGTCTTTTTCAGAAGTCATTTATTCTTAGCATCAGTTTCCTACCACTTATAATGGGGATAATTGTATCAAACACAGAGAATTTTACATATAATGAGATTATATATGTAAATCACTTAGTACAATGCCTAACTCTTAAGGAGAATTCAAAAAATGGCTGTCACAATTATTATGTAGGTAATATTATTGAAAAGACAATAGCTTTTTTTCAATAAGATTCGTAGCTTACATCCTCATTAAAGATCCACAAGGCATGTTCCTCTATTCTGTTTTTCACCTAGAAGCTAATTTTTCTTTGTTTTATCTTTTTTTTTTTTTTTTTTTGAGCAGGGGGAATAACTGGCCTTAAAAAAGAAAGGAAATCCTGCAAAATGTAACAACATAAATGAACTCTGAGGACATTTTGCTAAGTATAATAAGCCAGTCACAGGAAGACAAATACTGCATGATTCCACTTAGTTGAGTTACCTAAACTAGTCAAACTCTAGTCCCAAATTCAGTGGAATAATGTCTTCTATGGGCTAAGAAAAACAACCAAACTAAAGCAATCATATAAGAATAAGGACGAAATAAAGCTATTTTCAGAAAAAAGAAAAGCCAAGAGAATTTACCAACAAATCCTATACTAAAAGGACTTCTTAAAGTATGTTTTTCAGGAAGAAGGAATTCCCAGAACAAACTTCTGAGCTGCAAGAAGAAACGATGAGCAAAGAAATGTATACGTAATTTCATCTAAACAAATACTGTATAAACCACAGACACACAAATAAATAAAACAGTATAACTCATATAAGCAAAGAATAGAATGGTGGTTGCCAGGGGCTGGGAGAAGGAGAAAATAGAGACTTGCTAATCAAAGGTACAAAATTCCAGTTATGCAAGATGAGCTCTGCTGTACAACCCTGTGTTTATAGATAACAATACCGTATTGTACACCTAAAAGCCTATTAAGAGAGTAGATCTCATGTGACGTGTTCCTACCCTATTTTACAGGAAAAAAAGAAAAATGGGATGCCGCTAGCTGTCCAAAAGGCTCCTGGTTAGGCTTCCCCTCTGTTGTGTTCAACTTTATTGCTTGTGGCATCTTATTTGGAGAAGGATACGAGACTATATCCAGGCAATTATGAGCAGCTTGGCAAGAGGATCTGAAATCATACAATGGAAGTAATAATGAAAACAAAGGAAAATCGGCTTCGTTCAGATCAGAGAAGACACTTGGTGAGGCATGCTGCCTTCAGGTCCTTGAGGAGGACAGGGACTAGTTTGTCAGTTGCAAAATCTGGACCAAATCTGTGAACTTCTTCCAAAGGCCGAGTGCGTTTCCATAAGGAATCTGAAGGTGTATCTCAGAGGAGACCAGTGGTTCTGCCCGAATCTTATCCAAGAAAACTCATTTTGAGAGAGCTGCTCGTTGGGTAGAGATGAGCATTTCCATGGTGTTGTAGGTTTAAAGGGTGAATAGGAAGCTTATAATAAGACCCTCTGCACCCCTAATGCCAGATGACCCTATAGGTACATACGCTGGCTTCGAGGCTCCAAAGGGCCACTGTGAATTTCCAAAATGCACAAAAACGGCTACAAACGTGGCCCATGCTGTAGAATGCCTGTCTAAATAGGAAGTTGTGTAGCTTACCTTCTGCCTTTCCTTGAGCCTGTGTTACTTTTCAGAATCAGAAAATGTAATCCTGGAAGAGGGCAGGATTGGGAAGCAAAACTTAATTTCTATTACCGCTTCTTCAACAGCTTCCAGTAGACAGATTGCTTCCCTCTATTCATATACTAGTATTTTTTTTCTTCTCTTAGTATATTTAACACAGAATCATATTAAGAAAAAATTATTTTCTAAGACATCATATTAATATCCGAACATTTTATCAACTGACATCTGCAAAATCTTTAGACTTCACATGTCATCTGTCAGTAGTTTTTACTACGTTCTGTGGGTACAGTGCTGGGCCAGAATAGCAGCTACTTGCTCAAACACTCCCTGTTAGTGATTCTGAGGTCATATTCTCTACTATAGTGACCCAAAAGACGTTATAAGTCCTGTCTGCTGCCCTAAGAGCATAATAAAACAGAATCTTCTCAGGAAATTAGATGCCTCGAGTTTGGGAGCACGTACACACAACACACAGACACACACACACACACACACACATGGTGTCAGAGCCTAAATCTGAGCATTAGTATATTAACTTTATAATTTTGTGATGGTTATTGATGTTGATACTGCTGCCACCCTCATTCCTGCAATGGCTTTTGTTTTAGGTTAGGGAGGCTCCCGTGGAACTCCTGGCACCTGACAAACTGATGTCAGCAATACACATTTGACTCCCAGAAGTGTTGTCTTTGTGACTATTCTTCTTGGCAGTTCCTGAACTCCGAGGCCATCACATATGGTGATTGCCAGCGGAGTGCCCTGGGATGGTGGCAGAGCACTAAAGTGATGGGAGAAAATAAAACACACCTGGAAACGAGCATATTCCGTCTTTGAGAGCCAGAAGCCAGGAGCCTAAAGCTCCAGACTCGAGTGTGAGGGTTCAGGTCCAGCTCTTTCTCATCTGACATTTCACAGCCTAGGATGAGTAGAGGGGACAGGGGCTTCCATTGTTCGAAACAAACGCATCTGACATTTCATAGCCTAGGACAGTTGGAGGGGGAAGTTCGGACTATCTAGGGGATGGATAAAAAAAACTGGAACATGTACAATACTGTGTTTGAAGGATTACTTTTTAAAATATTTTTCTGAAACGTGGAGGAATTATATCACACAGAAGGTGAAATAATGCAGTTCATGCAAGCAGTCCTTTGGCATCTGTCACATGTGGGCCTGGGGATATGTCTACTGTGTGGTGGAGACTTTGTCAGGGGATGTAGAGAGAATAAAACTTAATCAAATCCTCCCTTAAGAGAACCGACTAGTGGAAAAGTCAGAGTGTAACAGTAAAACCAATAACACAATAAGTGTGCAGCAGAAAGAGTCAGTGCTTTATCCCCCCCAGAGAGTCTACTTCATCCTTTAATAATCCAAAACAGCTAGACGACATGCTCATCCAGGTGACTTCCACCCAATGTCCTCTCCTCTGCACCACTGGGGCTCAGGCTTGCACTGAGGTCTTTGACCTTCCCAGATCCCCATAAGCCCTGCCCCTCTTAAAAAGCCTTGGAGACTTTATCTACTTCTCAGAGGACTCAGGCTAACACTGTCCT
>NW_011888815.1:1512178-1519770 GCF_000151845.1 Pteropus vampyrus | reverse complement strand
AATAAAACTTAATCAAATCCTCCCTTAAGAGAACCGACTAGTGGAAAAGTCAGAGTGTAACAGTAAAACCAATAACACAATAAGTGTGCAGCAGAGTCAGTGCTTTATCCCCTCCAGAGAGTCTACTTCATCCTTTAATAATCCAAAACAGCTAGACGACATGCTCATCTAGGTGACTTCCACCCAATGTCCTCTCCTCTGCACCACTGGGGCTCAGGCTTGCACTGAGATCTTTGACCTTCCCAGATCCCCATAAGCCCTGCCCCTCTTAAAAAGCCTTGGAGACTTTATCTACTTCTCAGAGGACTCAGGCTAACACTGTCCTTCTATGCGTTTCCAGTTTTACGTTCTGTTCTCTGTCTCTCATGCATCATTAACCCTTCTTCCCCAGTCAGAGACCCCGAACTCCAACCACAACGTCCATCATGGCCACGCCCTGCCCTGACCCTCAGAGGGGGCTTCACTGACTCCTCTGAAGTCGCAATAATGGAGCCTATTTAACTTTAGTCTACTCACTACCTGGCTCCTTAACAACTCAAAATATGCCGATACTGAGACCACCCTAAGATGACACGCAAACTCTGGACGCCTTTCCAAAGGGGGTGTCTGTGGTCCCAGTACTACTTGGAGCCCTGGAAGCAGCACTGGAACAAATACCTAGTGTCTAATAAGAACTATTTCATTGGCAACATCATTTGTTTTGAAGTATATGTTCTGATGTGTTGTTTTTTTTTTTTTCTTAAATATAGTTTTTATAGCCCCGCTTTGCTCTTTGCACACTAGAAATAAATGCAGACATGACAGGTGTCCTAGGCAAAATATTCCCCTAGTACTTGGGTTTGGAGAGGGGGGATTATCATTAATATGGCTTGACTGATCCGAGTTCAGAAGAAGCACCCCCAAATTTCCTGGCTAGGAAGATGAAGAAACCATGATTCCAGTCTTCAAAGTCCAGCTTCCACATTTTTTTAGGCTTTCAGAGCCTACGGTTCTATCACAGACACTAACTTTGGAACAAGGCAGTTACTGACAGCCCTGTAAGGAGTATGTACAACAGCCAGCTCCATTTCCAACGCACAGAGCGTGGTCAACTAACTAGATTGGGCCATTTCTATCCTTTCTGGAACTCATACCTTGCTTTCAAGTACATTGTAGAAGAAACGCATAAAGCCGTTCCCATTACAAAAATTTAATAAAATTTAATAAAAATTTAATACATTTTCTCTTTATCTGTCATGATGGAAAACTTTAAAGGGAAATGAGGTAAGCAGTAAGATGTCCTTCAGCAGGTGAATGGATAAACCCCAGGACATTCAGATAATGGAATATTATTCAGCACTCAAAAGAAATTAACTATTTAAGCCATGAAAAAACGGAGGAAACTTAAGTGCACATCACTAATTGAAGGAAGCCCATCTGAAAAGGCTACATACTATGCGATTCCAACTATATGACATTCTGGAAAGTAAAAGAATCAGAGGTTGCCAGGGGTTACGGAGGAGTAAGCAATGAATAGCTGGAGCACGGAGAATTTTTAAAGAAGTGAAAATACCCGGCATGACACCATAATGATGAATACATGTTATTATACATTTGTCCAAACCCACAGAACGTACATCAAGAGTAAACTATAGACTTTGAGTGATAATGATGCGTTAACATAGGTACATCAATGATAATAAATGTATCCTCTTTTGGAGGGATGTTGATAATGGATGAGACTATGTGTGTATCGGGGCAGGGGTGTCTGGAAATCTCTGTACCTTTGGCTCAGTTTTGCTAGGAACCTAAAATTGCTCTAAAAAACAAAGCCTGTTTTTGTTTTTTCTGTTTTTTTTTTTTTTTTAAGCTATCAAAGTAACGTGTTCAAGTTGGACACTCCTGGTAAGCACAGTGTCTCTGATTACTTGAAAAGTGTTCCCGTCCTACAGTGTAATGACAGGGGATGCTATAATGGACTGGCTGAGAGTCCCTTGAGTTTGGCCAAATCAAAGCATTCAAAGAAATGATTTACTGCTGTTAGGAGGCTGGAGAGAAAAGCTAGCTTGCTGCCATGAAGCCCAGGAAATCAAGGCATTTAAAACTCTTCAAGCAGAATCTGAAAAATGGGACGTCCAGCCTCACTGCATGTGGGGTAGAGTGGAGTGGTCCCTCAAAGTAACGAGCCTGCTGTTACAACGCTCCAGACCGAAAAGCCAAGTAGCCCAGGACACGGGATTTAAACTGTTGCAGGTGGCCTTGGAGCTAGACGCTCCAGCACAGAATGTTTTTAGGAGGTGTCAAAAATCAAAGAAAGGAGACACCACGTTCTATGTGGAGTAATATAACACAAAAGAAAATCCTTAACTCACAGTGACCTCCAGGTCAATGAGTCGCATACCCCTACATAAGAAGGCACCAGATTTTAGGGTGGGGAGGATGTGTCCCTTTCATCCTGGTCATCTGGACAAGACGACTACATTTCAGCAGTGACATCATAAGACTGCAACTGTCACAATGGCAATGGAGAGTGGAGTCTGTGAAGTATTGATCAACTGCTCCAATTTTCTCTCTACGAAGTAATTGTATCTAGGATTGATGTACTGGACCGTGGAGGCTCTGAGAGACTTGAGATTTTCACAGAAGGAGATGGAATCGTAGAAGTTGAAAAAGATATTTTCCCCAAAGTGATAGGAGGCTTAAGTCATTAGATGAATAAAAAGATATTCCCTTATCTTGAAGACTATGTCAGTTGAGGTAGAACATGTCAGTTACTTAGGTGTTTATTGGTCTCTTAAACTAAAAATTAAGATACTAGAAAGTAGGAACCTTTCAAAATATTATGAATATATTAGGATTCTTTACAACAGAGGTCACAAAACTTATTCTGCAAAAGGCCAGATAGTAAACATTTTCGTCTTTGTGGGGTATATCGCCTAAACTCTTAATATATTGCAAAAGCAGCCATAGACAATAGAGTATGGCTGTATTCCAATAAAACTTTATTTACAAAAACAAGTGGTAAATACTTGTTTTTGTAAATAAAGTTTTATTGGAATATGGGCTAAAGGACCATAGTTTACTGACCCCGTTTTACATAATAGAGTGGTAAAAAGAACATGAGTTTTAAGGCAACACAACCCTTATTTCAGATTCTAGCTCTGCCTCTTGCATAACTTTTCAATCACAGATTTCTTTTCTGAAAAATGGGGTACAATAATATATCACACATACAAATGAAAATATGTCTGAGAGACCTTGAGAATATTTGGGATATTAGAAAATACTCAGAAGATGTGTTTCCCTAATAGGTGCCCCTATAAATTCTATAGTTGCAGAATTTAAATTTGAAGATGTTTTACTTTTGAAAGTCTCTTAACCAACCTTTCCTAAAAAGCTCTTTACAATCTCTTCTGAGGTCATGTTTGTCATTGACCTCAGCAGAAAGTCCATGCAACCAGAAAGCTCGAATGGAATTCAGGTTGTAATTCCAATTGATAGATATTGATTTGAACCTCGAAGGCCACTCCAATAACTCGTAAAGTTGAAAGAAATAAGGGAAATGAAGCCTTCAGACTTACTCTGTGATTAGCCTTCAACACAGAAAGAGCATAACAAATGTGCAGTGTTTGCTACACTCTTTCGAAGGTGAAATTTTTTGAAAAAAGAAGGAGAATCTGTTATTGCCAGGCGATTCTTGGGGAGATTCTGATCAATTAGATTAACATGCCAACAAATCATCCTCTGATGAAGTCCCTAAAGATAACACGTACCGCCCTGTGTGTTGGAGATGAAAGCATCTGTGAAGAATTGGAATACGTTTTTGTTCGCTGGGAATGCAAGCAAAGGGCTTGGTCTCTCCATTCCCTCAGTGGGGCTCCCCTTTTAGCATTATGCTATAACAGGTGTAATTACATAAGCAGGGCAAGACTGTTGTGTTTATCTCTAGTCAAAACGGCCAGAATTCTGAGCTCTGTCATTCCATTGTTCAGTTAATCCGGAATATGGATGGCTGGAAAATCTGGAAGGATAACATCTAATTCCCCCTGGCCTTTACAGTGTAAGGGGTGACCGTGACACCCAGGGGGGTGGGCCTTCTCCTCTCTGATGCTTAGCGTGAGCCGGACTGGATGTTTCGCGAACTGCTCCTTTCCCCGGGAATTTCTGTATTTCAACTTCTCCCACTAACTAAGAATGATTGTAACATTTGCGAATTTATTTTTGAAAATAATATGGGGGGAGGTAATTCAAAAAATCTGGATAAAGAGGTTACCCGGGGGAGGTCACATGGCAGGGCACTCAAAGTGTGGCTTTGCTGAATTCTGACTATGGATGACCAGCAAAGGGGCCTGGGGTGAGCTGCATAACTTCTCTGGGTCTCTCTTCCTTCATTTAGAAAATAGGAAAATAATAACTACTCTCCAGGCAGCAGGAATTAAATGACAATGAATATAAAGCAGAGAGCATAACATCGGACACATATGACCAATAAACGGTCTCTATTATTACTTACATTATATTTTTGCATTTACCCAAATCAATGAGTCGCACTTTTCTGGATAAAGTAAGTTAGCTGAGGAAGTGGAACTAAGAAAAGGGTCACTAAGAAGAATTTCAGTAAAAAGAGAACTGCACCAAAGTGCCTGACAGCATGCAGTTATGTGATAAATATCGGTTAATGGGGTTTGATGCAACCGTCATTCTTCTGCTCTGCAGATTCCAAATTAGCCACGGATATTTTTCCAACTATTTTAATCAGAACCAGATGGAAGAAGAAACGGAGGCAACAAATATAAGAATCTAGTTTACATTGATCCCCAGAGGATAGACAGAGGAAATAATAGGTCTTTTCAATCTTTAGTTCCAATGACTCTTATAGGAGCAAGGTTGCCAGGACAAATGGGGCTGCTTTGCCTTCCTGGGCACAGGATAATTTGATACAAACACCCTTTCCAACAACAGAAGTTAGGGCCGTGAGTCAGCATACCAGGCAGGCAACAGACTAAAAAAAGTCTCTATGTGCCTTTCTGGACTGGGGACTGAGAGCTGCCTGTTCTGTCTGGTCTCTTCCTTATCATATTACTCCACAATTGCAAGAGGTATCCTGTCGCAATCTTGGCTCACCCCCTGCCAAAGCTATAACAGCATCTGCCATGTGCACATGAGAATATCAATGTCAAGACTTTGTTGAGTGCAGCTCTCTTTTCATGTGCCCCATAGCGTGTGCAGTGTGCACCTCCCAAGCATGAGCACAGACGTCCAGGCTGGGGACCAGAGTGGCCTTTGTGTGCCTCTCTGGTGCTCGGGCAGAGAAATCAGTGACCACCGTCAACATGCAGGCCGAGGAGGTCAACAGGCTCTTACAAGTCCTCTTAAATTAAGCATTTTCTCTCTCTTTGGAGTGAGACTTACAGAAGGAAGCAAAGAACAAAAAGAAATTCTAAACCACACAAGGTGTGGAAAACCACCTGTGACTAAAGGATGCATCAATTTCTATGAACTATTGGGGAAAACATGCTTTGTGATCTACAGCCCAGCACACACAGCTGTTCCTCTCCGTTTAAGCAGCTCACACACCCTCCCCAATGAGCAAGGCAGAGCTGAGGAGGGTGCTGCACCCAGAAAAAAACATATGGAACTTGATCTCTCCTTAGAACCCAACTCTGAGTTCAAAGACAGCAAGGATGAGGGAAAGCCACGTTCAGGTCATCCACAGGCTTTCCGGAAGCTACTGATCTTAGTTTAGTTTCATTTTATTCTTTATTAACTCCTCCGTATTCATTTTTTCTCCCCTTGATTCTAAACTAATTTATGCTTTTGTAGAAATGGTTTAGTACAATACACAAAAGCATGGAAGCCTGAGCAGTGAGAACTGTATTGGTAAACTGACTTTCTGAGGGAGAAAGAAAGCCACAATTTATAGTCCTTACCAGTTTCTGCTGTGTAAATACAATGATCATGGCCAATTTCAAGCTACCAACACTTTCGCAACTAACTTTCAAAATCTTTGAACACTTAACAATGGGCTCTCACTAGCCGGCTCCGGTAAAGTATCACAGAGGCCCATTACTAAGAGGCACCCCTGTCAGAAAATGGTTTGATTTATTTCCAGTCCCTCCCCTGCATTTTCACATGACTGTATCTATGCTATAAATAAAATATTATATTCTGCTTTTTTCTGGTGCTTGTCTTTTCAATTTATTCCATGACCATGTTTTATGGATTTTTCAATCTTTAGTTCCAATGACTCTTATAGGAGCATTGGTTGCTTAAGTAGCCAGCTTTTTTTACATAGAAGAATTTGCACAGGTCTTGGAGGCAAACAGAGCTAGTTTCGAATAGTCATGTCACGACCGACCAGTGGTGTGATGATGGGAAACAGGAGAAGATGAACTCATTAGACCTCATTTCCCCACCTTCAAGAGTTACCAAACAATACCCAATTCTCAGGGTAAAAGTAGTCAGTATTTATTAAATGACCCTAAAATCCTAGTTTTTCTCCTCCCTTCCAACATGTACTTGATAGTCATGTCCTTCAGTGTGTTCTTACTGCACACACCAGTCTCACCAACTTAGAAAATCCTTTCTGGTTGCTGCCTCACAAAAAAAAGAAGGAGCAGAACAGTATTATTATATAAAGGATCATATATCATCAGGTGGCCGTAGCCTGAGACTCCATGACCTTAAGTTTCCTCATTTTTTTTTAAGTGACTCTCTAAGCAGAGTGACAGAGGGCTGTCAAACGTTGCAAAGTTTATTGAGCTACTTGGATTCAGACAAGGTCAGTGCCAGGAAAGACCTGATGGAACAATTAGCCCCCCATCTTTCTTTATTCTTACACAGAACCAAAACTTCAAATAGGAATGGGAAATCTTGGTTGTGTGATGTCCATATTAGCATGATTTAATGCGCTTAGTGCAATGCTGATTAATTCTGTGTTGTGTGCTTAGAAGGCATGCTCGTGCAGAACCCTGGTTAAGTTAAAAGAGATAAACAAAGAGGTTTCGTTTCCTGTGGCCAATTAGGGTGTTTCTCCCTTTCCTTCTTTTGGGGGAGACAATATAGCGAGAAATTCCATAATCGGGGCTGAAGCAGAAGATGCAATAGAGAATCCGCACACAGCACAGACAGCCGATCGCCTACCAACGCCTAATGTTCCCACTCTTTCTTAGAACTAGAACCTCTAGCTGCAGGGAGCCTGGGTCCCAGATGCCAGTACCAGCCCTTCACTGCATATCCTCGGACTTATTTTGCATGAAAAAATAAAATAAAATAAACTTACATCTTGTCTTAAACTACTGTTATTTGGAGTATCACTCACATGCCATCAAATCTACTCCTCATACTCCACATAATTCAATTCCAGGAGACCTAATCCCCAAAAATGTGATCTGAATTGAATCAAAAAAGGTAAGAAAAAGAAAAAAGTGAACTGGACCAAACGATGCGTGATTTTAACAGCTACAAACACTGCTAGCTGTCGGTCTCCTCCTATGTGCCTGGCCTCATTTTGAGTTTTCCAATACATCATGTTACTTAACCCTGTAAAATAGACACCGCCACCCTCATTTCACTCAGGAGGTGAAAGAAGGGGACCCAGCTTTGCTTTGCAC
>NW_011888815.1:1509994-1512128 GCF_000151845.1 Pteropus vampyrus | reverse complement strand
TCTTTCTTAGAACTAGAACCTCTAGCTGCAGGGAGCCTGGGTCCCAGATGCCAGTACCAGCCCTTCACTGCATATCCTCGGACTTATTTTGCATGAAAAAATAAAATAAAATAAACTTACATCTTGTCTTAAACTACTGTTATTTGGAGTATCACTCACATGCCATCAAATCTACTCCTGATACTCCACATAATTCAATTCCAGGAGACCTAATCCCCAAAAATGTGATCTGAATTGAATCAAAAAAGGTAAGAAAAAGAAAAAAGTGAACTGGACCAAACGATGCGTGATTTTAACAGCTACAAACACTGCTAGCTGTCAGTCTCCTCCTATGTGCCTGGCCTCATTTTGAGTTTTCCAATACATCATGTTACTTAACCCTGTAAAATAGACACCGCCACCCTCATTTCACTCAGGAGGTGAAAGAAGGGGACCCAGCTTTGCTTTGCACAATTTGTGGCGGAGACAGGAATCGCTGGTAAGCTTGTCTGGCTCTAACTCTCATGATCTCACATCTTATGATCACCTATTTCGAAGAAAGAAAGACGCCGAAGGCATTCGCTCACAGTCTCTCAAAAGCCACAGCCCTCCGATGGAGCTCCCAACCATTTCTGCAACATGAGTGAAATGGATGAAAATTAACTTTAAAATTAATTTTAAATTAATGTGCGAGTTAATCTTTAAACCGCGTCAGACAAAGATTCCCACTGGTTACCCGGTTAAGCGGCAAGTGGAACTCTTTAGAGAAATTCACAATTCCACACTCTACATTTCTTTTCCTTTAGCTTTTATTTTTCCTGTCTGGCTGTAGATGTTTACGGGACGATAGATGATTCTTCTTTTGAAATAGTTCATCTTCTCCTGTTTCCAACTTTTCACTTGAATTTGTACTTCAGTTGATTGGAAGAGAATTCTCATTCCTATAGCAACAAGAAGTTTGTTCCCTGCCCCCTCCCTTTTGAAAACCCAAGCAGCTACCCTTTACTTCAGAATTGGAATAAACAGTGGACAAAGATGGCTCTATTTTTAAAACATGTTTTTCCTTCATAAGTGGCCTCTTGCCATCGAGTTAGAAGAAATATTCTTCCCAGCATCCCTGCCCCTTGCCTTCAATTTTCTTCCACGGTATTAGTTTTGGGGGAAATTACAAATTGGACTAATGCTATCTCAGAAGGGCCTGGCTTAAGGCTGTCCAGTTACTGGGCCATGCTTTTCTCTGGGGTGGGGAGAAGTAGTTCTTCAAGGGTGGCTGAGCCCCTTTTCTAGATTCTCTAGAACAGACCAGAGATGCCTATAATTGACAGGCAGATGTCTCATAGATTTTAATAAAAGTAGGCAGAAGCAAAAAGTGTATTATACACAGAAGTAAACATAGTCCTTTCATGTCTTCTACTTTTCCCAACATCTTGGAGGCCCTAAGCACTGACATTTCTAAGTATCAGAGGGCTAAGAAGTGTTCTCTAGGGTTGCACTGGCCACCAAATGCAGAATGGGGCCCATTGGGCAGGAACTTCAAGTCACAGCTCTGCCCATAAGCTCCCTGTAGCATCCCACAGCCTTCTGAGATATCCTCATGTAACCACCCAGGTTCAAGGGAGAAGATGCAGCCCCCACATGCCACATGAGGATCACACAGGACGTATTTTCAGAAGAACACATCAGACAGGAAATGCACTCTGCCACAGAAGCATTCCTGGACTAGTAGCGGTCAGACTCACCGATGCGCCTACCCCAGGACTGTGGTTGCCTTGCCCTTGAGCTAAGCCCTCAATTCCTGTGAGGCTGATTGCATCTGGTGAAGGCCCCAGAGTCACACTGCTTATATGTAAAAGCCAATTCTGCCTCTTACTTACCCATATGACTCTGAGGAAATAATTTAACTCCCCGGCTTATCTTTAAAATAGGAAGGGTAATAGTACTTTTCTCACAGGGCTGTTGTGAAGGAGTGTGTGAGTGCACCTAACACATAGTAAGCAAGTTAACTACTGTTTTTGTTAGCCATTACACTTATTGATTCTTTCGATGGAAAGAAAATTGGGAAAACAGGAACAGCTATTCCAAGGGAAAGCTGGAAAATGACTGGAAGAAGGAAGCAGAGACTATGCCACATCTTGCCAGCTCTTCTTGTGGCAGA
>NW_011888815.1:1505051-1509044 GCF_000151845.1 Pteropus vampyrus | reverse complement strand
AATAAGAAACAAACTTTCAGATCCAATGACTGATCAGTCACTCCTACGGGCGGAACAGACATCAGTGGACAAAGAAGGATGTTCTATGCGGGCTCGTATTCTTGCTCTGACATGTTTGCGGAGACTTTCACCTTGAGTCATTTTAAAAATAATATCCTTTCGAACTGTATGCTAACTAAACAGAAGAGCTGCAGTAGCAAAGGGTGAGTTACTCTGATCTCGTTGAAACATGAGATCGAGACGTCCTCGTCCTTCTTTTAGCCACACGAGCCCCTGCGCCGCTATTATTGCTCAGCATCTGTTTCCCCAGGTCCTCAGAGTCAGATTCAAGGGCATTTCCTACCCTTTGTTTGTGTCCAGCTCTGATTCTGGCCCTCTTCTTGAATTAGAGAAAGAGCCAACAGCCTCAGCCTGCCAAGCACTGAAACTCTGCATTGGCGAACTGGCCTTAGTGACTGTCTCGGCATTTACCACTGAGCTGCTATGTCACTTTCCCAACACACCAGGGTGTGACAGTTGAGCTGTCCTCGCCTCAGTTCTCACACGGGCTTTCTGCTTCATCCCTTCTACCCTCCGCGTGGATGAAGCCCCGTGTCCCTTGCTTGCAGGAAGGTTTCTTGCTCCTTCTTAAAAACCCTCTCGAATGATGACTCCTCATCACAGTTTCACTTCTCTCCAGCCTTACCCATGGGGGCTCTGCCACATCACGTCTGCTGCCCTACCTCCTGATGGATGACCATTAGATGTGCCTGAGACCTTGGTCTTAGCTATATTGCTGCCTCTTCTTAAAATAAAGTCCACTGGCCTCTGTCTAAATCTGGGTAAGTCCCACAACTGGTACACAGTCTGTTCTCGAACCCTCACTCCGTGTTGCTGTGTGGAGTCATGAAGATTTACACAATCTAAAACGTCAGGGCAGGAGAGGCCTCTAGGTGCCAGGCAGGCCATGTAAATGAGTGACACGGATCAGATGGGAACTGTGAAAACCGGAGAACACACGCCCAGTGAAAAAGGGGCAGATGCAACTCAACCTTTGCCACTTGAAGCCAGAAGTCTAGGTTATGTGATGCCTCTCAAGTTGCTGGTGTTGTCAACTAACTCAGAAGGATCATAAACACGGATCAGACCCACACATCACTGATTTCTGATTTCTGCTTTAAAGTGAGAAACTAAAAGGTAATCTTCTAGTTCTACACCTAATCTGCATTTTCTACATTCTGACTTAACAATTCTTTCAAAAGATTTGAGCAGTTTTCACACGTAGTGGAAAGCTGATCATGAATCTCTCTGTATACAAAAGGGAATATATTAAAAAAACAAAAACAAAAACAAAAACAACATAGCCTTTCTTGACTGAGTAGCACTGAACGCTCATTTAAAATAAAACTTTATCTCAAGCTACATGTAATCCCTAAGAAATAAGATAAAAAGAGACCAAATGAATCAGCCACGAGTCTGGCTTTTTAATCACCATCCTCACTATTGCTAACTGAATCTTCAATGCACATTGGCTTTGCTCCTTGAGGTATGCTAAAACAAATATGTAAGACACGTCTCCTTAAGATGAAAGATTTCACAGGTTTGAAATTAAAAGTACTCATAAATTGCAGTGAAAGCAGAGTATGACATCTAAATAGGAAACTGAAAACTCGTAAGACAAGTTTTACGAGACAATAACATTACTTATCGAATTAGGGAGGTTTAGGGACAGAGGCATCCTTGTTATTGGAGGTTTTCCAATGAAATTTAGAACGTCTGTTTGTCAATGTTAAGCAAAATAATGAAAGTAAACCTGAGACCATCAGATGATGTCTATGAGTTACCTTGAATCAGCCTTTTGTTGGTGTTGTTACTGAATCAGATTTGTGATTCTAATTGGGTTGTATTGGAGTTATGCAATTTGGTCATTATGGTCATCGAAATAACCACATGTTCCCATTAATTGCTTGGCAGTTGATCTGAATTTTTTATGATGTAGTTGATTCATCTGTGCGTTTTGATTTTGTTTCCAAGGTAGAGATGTTAACAGTGAGTAAAAATTTCAGCTTTTGTCAAAAATGTTCATGGACACTTTCCAGCTATTGAATATTGAATTTCATCTCTTCTTAATCATAGAGGGAAAGGATATAGAAAGGATAAGTTTGGGCATAAATAAGCCAAATTGTAGGGATCAAAGCAAGCATCTGTCTTTAAAGTTCAAGTGAACTACTTTTTTAATTTTATTTTTCAAAAACATGACCAAGAACATTCTGAGTGAATCGCTTGTATACACTGATTAATTTATAAAGATATATTTTGCTCCACTGTACTTCAATTTTATGTCATATTGGCTGTGATTAAAATAGGGACCACAGTATACACACAAAAATTTATTTTATGAATTATATTTCAAGATTTAAATTTTCTCATACATTAGTAACAGATTGGTGAAGTATTGGTCCTGGTTGAGGAAAAAAAATCTAAAATTAATTTTTTTTAAAAAAAGGGAAAAAATTAAAAATAAACCTTAATAATAATGAAATGTGGGGAAATTTTAAAGCTATAAATCTATCTATACTGACTACAAAGGTAACACAGAGACTGAATTCAAATGTTAATCACTTATTCAAAAAAAAAAGGAGGGTTCAAAATAAAATAGAACGCATGTTGACAATACATTTTGTTTTTTCACTTTGGTTCACTCCTTCAAAAAGGTATTGGTTCCCCAAAATATACCTTTCTGAAATTCACAGGCCAGGAGCATTGTCACTCCTCTGGGAGCTAGTTGGATGGGCTAAGTCAGCCCGCTGGACACCTGTGATTCAGAATCTGCATTGTACATGATCTCCAGGTAATTTGCATATACATTAAAGTTGCATGCACAAGTCTACGAGGCTCTAAGACAAAAGTAAAAAATAAGGTAAGTCAAATTCTAAGAAAGTAAATGGATCAGGTAAACAGATAATTAAGATATAGTTATGACATTGTATGTAAGCATTCTGGGAACACGGAGGAGAAAACATGTCACTTAAAAGTAATTCCTTAAAGATGCAGAGAAACTAAAGTTGGATCTTCAAAACTAAATAAAGAAGAGTAAAAGACATTCCAAGGCAAAGAAAGCATGATGTTTCGGGAATGTCAGCCCTTTTCATACAGTGGACTAGTGAGTATCTGAGCCAAGAGGCAGAGGCAGGGACTAATAAATCAGGATGACAATTATTATAGGGACCTGACAACAGAGTCCCTTGGGACAATGAGTAGACATCAGAGGTTTCAAGAAGGGGTGTTTGGGAAAGATTGTGTGCTGTGTAGAGATCCCAGGAGACGAGGAAAAGACCAATGAGTACAACTTGTGTACCCTAAAGCAACTCGAGCTTCGTCGAATCTCTATTAATGGTTCCACATAGAACAACAAGAGATCTTAAACCTCATAGTTAAAAAGTCTGATCTCACATATTGTAAAATTAAAAAGTCAAACACTCTAATGAAGTTCAACTAGCAAAGCAGATTTGTAGACATTAGAAAATAACAGATAAAAATATAATCAATGGCTAAAGAAGCTATGGTACATATATACAATGGAATATTACTCAGCCATAAGAAAAGGTGAAATACTGCCATTTGCGACAACATGGATGGACCTCGAGATATTCATGCTAAGCAAAACAAGCCAGACAGAAAAGGTTGAAAATCACATGATATCACTTACATGTGGGATATAAACCTAAAAGCACCAAATGAACAGAACAAACAAACAGAGACTCATGGACAACGGACTAGTGGTTACCAGAGGGTAGGGGGTGGAGGAGGAGGGAAGAAGTGGATGGGGTAAAGGGGGTCAAATATAAGGGATAGGGGGAGGGTGAAGTATGTAAAAGGGATCAAATATATGGCAGCTGAAGAAAACTGGACTTTGAGTGGTAAACACACAATAGAATATACAGATGTCAAATTATAATGTACACTTGAAAATTGTATAATTGTGTTAACCAATGTTACCCCAATAAACTTAAT
>NW_011888815.1:1500508-1502981 GCF_000151845.1 Pteropus vampyrus | reverse complement strand
TAGACATAACCTCTTTCTCTTTAAGGGTAGGCAAACTCCATCATCTATTTATTTTTCTGGTGGGGCTTAAAGGCAGGCCTTAATCAACTTGCCTTATAACCTGAAGGCATTTAGAAGAAAAATCTATATTTGTTTCCTTAGTCAGATTGCTGAAGCATGAAATGGGATGTCTTGTCCTACTGCCTTTGGTAGAAATGCCATATATTCTGTTTATTTATTTGGATGAGGAAGCAGGAGAATTGTTGAAAAGTTTTATATATTGCCCACTGACTTTGAGTGATATGGTTCAAATCGCAAGAGGAAAACAGGCAAGTGCTTTCAAGCAGAGAAGACTTATGGGACAACTTTCCCTTTAAAACACAGGAAACCATAGTCATTGCATTGGCATCCACCCAAGAATAACAAGAAAAATCTTAAATTGCTTCCTTTTCACCCAACTTCCTTGAGTACCTTAATTGGCAATGTTACGAACATAAATTCCAAATACCATCTGAAAAGGATCTTGTGGCTGAATCAACAGAGGGAAATGGAGGTGGGTGGAGGGGTTATGGGGTCAGCTAAAGGGAAATGTGATGGAGACAGAAGGAAAGAGGAAGGCCCTTCCCCTTGGCCTGGGTCCTAGACGTGGCCTGGAGGTGTATACAGAATCGCTCATCATCGGAGAGCTTCTCTCCAGCCGAGCTTCCTACGTAGGGAGGTGCCTTTTCTCTGTGCCCTATATATAGCTCACCCACTGCCAGGAAGGCAGGAGAACCAGGTTTGGAAGATAAATCATGTCACAGGAGAGTAGGCAGCATTTGATTAATCAAACCTAGGTCTTGTGCATGCCCTAACTGCCTAGCAGAGGCTGGGGAAGTGAGTTTGGCCCTTGGGCATTTATAGTGGAGGGAAACGGTCTCCCAACGAGATTCCAACTGGGGAATTTCCACAATACAAGAAGGATGTCCCTAGCAACAGCCTAAAGAACGACAAAAGCTCCCACAAGGGGCATGGAGCATTCATTTCCCTCGAATGAACTGAGAAAAACCAGTGCGGAGAGGAAGCAAGTAAAGTGGAGGTGACAGTAACAGTCCACAGACCAGAGTGGCTCAGGAATATCCCCTTTTGGAGCGATCTGGAGAAAAGATAAGCTTATGCATCATTTAATGTAAATGTTGAGCTGCAGGAACAAGTCGCCTTTGAACAGAAAATAAATATTGACAATGGAGGATATTGTAAGAATACAGATGCTGTTTTGATATTTAAAGGCATTTTAACTATTGGTGGAATCTGATTATCGGAATTCATATCGTAGAGTAAACCTAGGGATCTATGTTGGAAAGCTATTGTAAGAATGCTTGAGGATCTAAACACATCACACAGCTCGCCAAAGCTTTATGTTTCTATGTTTATTAACAGGAATAGCAGATGATCCATCTCAATGCAAAAAAAATAAATAAAAAATAAAAAAATCCTAGGTTCTCTTTCAGGATCAGCAATCACTGGAAGACAGCTGATATCTGCTCATCACTCACTGCACACTGAACCAGCCTAAACCTAAACCAAGACTAGGTGTTCCCTCCATTCTTCCCAAGCAGACTGAAATTTCCAATTCAAGATCAGCAAATTGGGGGAGAAACAGAAAAGTCAAATGAGATTTCCTAATCCCCAGGGAAGTGGTGCACTGTATTTTTGTACGTGAGGCTAGTCGAGAAGAAGAAGAAGAAAAATCTGATAGCCTTTGACAACTTTCTCAAAGCAACATTGCTTTTATGTGTTGTTTTATTTTCCAGTATAAAAATGAAACGGACTGACCATAATAATTCAAAACATACCAAACAGAATAAGGAAGACAGCGAAGTGACCTGAATTTTCCCTCAAAGGACAAAACACAAATAGAGCTGCTTTTTCCTTTACCCTTCTATTTGTTTTACATAGGAAACTACCTACCCTCCATCTGATTTTTTAATGCCAGTCCACTTAACCAATGGAAGGCTAATTCCAGGTGCCAACACATTTCTGATCATTCTGCCCACTGGCAGCTCCAAACCTTCTCTTGAACACCAGATTCAATTACTTTCCAAAGAATCCAGGCAGGAAAGACTCAACTGTGTAAATGATGACAAATAAAATAGAAATTTTTTCACATGACAGACTGAGATGTAGGATGAGTAGCTTAACTTACATTTTAACATTTACAGACTACGTAGAACATTAACTGCCAGTTTTTAAGGACTCACAATGATTGATAACCTATTTAAATAATAAGAGGAAATAAAAAAATAATAAAGTATCCATCTTTTGAAAAATGAATATGGGAATATGGATGTTTACTCTATAACTAGAAAACTATTGCTTTGCATTAAAAGAGTAAAATTCTTCATTAGTAAACTAATTCCTATCTCAGTTTACTACAAAAGGTATACAACTTTAAAGACCTTAAAACAAGCTAAATTGTTAAAAAAATTAATAAAATCATTGAGTGATCTGAATG
>NW_011888815.1:1499243-1500179 GCF_000151845.1 Pteropus vampyrus | reverse complement strand
GACCAACGGAATCAATTCTTGTTCAGAATGCAAATGCCTGGGCCCTGCCCCAGACCTACTGAATCAGAAATTCCCCAGTGGAACTCACCAATCTGTGTTTCATCCAGCCCTGCAGGTGATGCTGACATACTTATGCATGCTAAGATAAAGCCTAAGAACCACTGACCACTGGCAACTTGGCCCAGAAGCCAGGTGCAGCGTGATCTCTGTCCACTGAAAGAGAGACTTTCAGTGACCAGGGCCTCCCCTGCATGGCTGGTCTGCCACTGCATTCTCTGGCTATGGGGATAAAAGAGAAAAGCATTCCCTCCTTCAAAGTCAAGTTTACCTATGTTAGCTCCCTGCCATAGTAGACTTGCACTTGCCATTGGATGGCTCTTGTTACACACACACACACACACACACAAAGTAATTTCCCCCAAGGATGCCCATGGAGCCAGGGCCAAGTGATACAGAAGGGTCTTTATTTTAAAACACAGGCTGTGCCTAGACCTATCCCTCTCTCTCAGCATCATCATCCGGGTCTCTAAGAACAGAGCAATAACCTTAGTCCCAAGACCCACTCTGATTTCGCTCCCAGACAAGGGACGCCTAGGCTGAAAACTCTCATTTGTATATACATTTTTTAACATGTATTTTTTCTTCTTTACAACTTGGAAAAATTCCAATAAGGGTACTGGCACTGATTTTTGGCCACTAAAATGTTGCTATCTGGTGATGTTTGAGAAGCTGCGACATGGAGATGGCTTTCCGATTTCATCCTGAGATTTCTAAACGAGAGTGCGCCTCCTAGAACCAGGCGGGCTGCCTCTGAACTGTGGGAGCATCGCTCATCACTCACTGTCCTCACTGGCAGTAAAGGCAAAGTGATTAGCACAGCAGGTGTCTTCAGCATTTTGTGGCAGGAAGCTATGAAGAGCCTCCCCTACACCTCAC
>NW_011888815.1:1493253-1495453 GCF_000151845.1 Pteropus vampyrus | reverse complement strand
GGGGCTCTATCACAGACATATCCAGCTGCAGGGCGAACACAAGTGAAGGAACAACTTGCTTGCCTGGGGGAGGTCACAGGTAGCTTTACCAAGGGGGCGATATTTAAACTGGGACTTGAATTAGTTTGTTCATTGAATGTTTATTGCTCCCGTACGTATGGAATGACTACTGTGTGTTTGGCACTGTCCTAGGCGGTAAGATCACAGCAGCAAATGCACAGATAAATACCGCTGTCCTCGTGCATTTGCTCTGGAGGTTGGGACTGAAGACATAACGCATTCGACTGTCAGGAATAGGATGCCTCTGGTCACCTGGAGCATGGCATTTGAGGTCGGGATGCTGAGGGACAAGACACTGGGGCGAGGAAGGGCCAGATTGGGAAAGGCCTCCTTTCAGGCCCCTGTGGTTTATTTTCTTGACTACAAATATGCAAAGATTGCTTTGCTGGATGGTCTGTGTAACTTAGATTTAAAACTCTTTTGTTATGGCTACAAAAAAAACCTCTTTTCACGCTGAACTCCCTTGGGAAAAGTCATTTGCATTTGCAAGTCTGAAACTCTCTGCTGACTCCCTTTTTCTTCACCAAAACCCATGTTAGAACTGTTGCAGTTTATTAGGAGTAGAATCATCAGCAGAGTGTTAACAGGACAGACTGTGCCCGCAGACTTTCATCCATTACAGGACTGAGAAAGCAAAGCTGCCTGCGTGTTGCTACATGCTTGTTTCCCCTCCCAGGTGGTGGCTTGAGAGCAGACATTGTTTCATAAGTTTGTCATTGTACTCCAGGCATGCAGCTTGATACCTGGCACACAGAAGCTGCTCAACAATTAGCCCGTCATACTAGCATGTTTGCCATTTTTGTTGTAAGTAATGACTGTTCATTTCAATAAAGCTGCTTAATTTCATCAATGTTAACTATACTGTGCACCAAAGGACTTCCATACGTCATTTACGGTTGCCTCAAGAGAATTACATTAAAAAAAATAATAAAAATAATTTAAAAAATACAACACTTCTGCTGTTTCTGGACTTATCCATTTCACACATGCCTTCTCTCTCCGGCTTACATGGAAATCTGTCCGTTAAAACTACAGAGCTCCCGGCAGGAGATTTTGAGTTGACAACCAAGATTTTAGAATCTAATAAAAATAAAAAAAAAATAGATAAAGCTGAATCTCAAATAATACAATCGAAGCAACTGTTCTAACTAATGCACACATTTGAAAAGACGTGTGTATTCCACATTTGCAACAGGGGCCGTGAAGCGTAGCCCTGCTTTGCAGTCATTTTTGCAGGAATGCGGACCGGCCGTGAAAAATCATGAAAATGCTGCCGGTCATTGCTTCCGTGTCTGAATGAATCCGAAAGGAGACTCAGTGAAAGAGCACAGCAACGCCGCTCGCCCTTCCACGGCCCCGGCCGCTTCCCCCTCATCTTTGCCGCTTCCATCGCTCGCTCCAACGCTTCTCCTCGTCTTCTCCCAAGCTCCCCATTTCTCCCAGCCCACACGTGCCCTCTTTTCCTGCCCTCGCAACTTTCCTCCTACCTTTCTTCTGTTTTGTTTTCCCACAAACCATTCCCAATTCTTTCCAAGGTAACTGCCACCCTCACGTTCCCACTTTTGTGCTTATATCTCCAGTGCAGGGATTAGACCCAACCAGAACCCAGGGACCAGGCTGCAAGGTCATTATGCAAATACGAAGGGGCAGGAACTCGGAGGCCAAAGCAGGACTCCCTCCTTTGTGCAGAGAAGCGCTAGAGAGGGACAGTTGTCACACGAACCGTTTTCCTTTACCGCTATCACGTATGCAGAGTTGCTTTACTTGTTAAAACTGTTCCAATATCCAATATAGCTAAAGGAAGGAAAAATCTGGAAGTCGCTCTTCTTTTTTAATATTGTCTTAAATATCTGTTAAGGACGCTTCCCAAGTAAGACATAATTAGATTGGAATCTAGAAATCGAAATTGGGGTGAGATCAAATGAACATAGAGTTTGGGGGAATTCTGGATCTGGAACAGAGAAGACTAGAAGAAGAAAAAGGGTGGTTTAAAATAAGACCCTGGTGGGCAGAAGACCTGAAAGATACTTCTCCAAAGAGGAAATACAGATGGCCAACAGACATATGAAAAGATGCTCGAGATCACTAATCATCGGAGAAACACATATTGAAACGACAATGAGATATCACCTCATACCTG
>NW_011888815.1:1492407-1493203 GCF_000151845.1 Pteropus vampyrus | reverse complement strand
AGATGCTCGAGATCACTAATCATCGGAGAAACACATATTGAAACGACAATGAGATATCACCTCATACCTGTCAGAACGGCTATCGTCAATAAATCAAAGAACAAGTGTTGGCGAGGATGTAGAGAAAAGGGAACTCTCATACACTGTTGGTGGCATTGCAAATTAGTACAGTCAGTATGGAAAACAGTCTAGAGGTTTGTCAAAAAAAATTAAAAATGGATATACCTTTTGACCCAGCAATTGCACTTCTGGGTATTTATCCAAAGAAAATCAAAACAATAATTCATAGGCACCCCCATGTTCATAGCAGGACAATTTACAATAGCCAAGATAAGGAAGCAACCTAAATGCCCATCAACAGACACCCGGATAAAGGAGTTATGGTACATATATACAATGGAATATTACTGTCACCAAAAAAAAAAAAAATTAAATCCTACCATTTGCGATGACATGGATGGACCTAGAGGTTATTATGATGAGTGAAATAAGTCAGACAGAGAAAGATAAATACCATATGATTTCACTTGTATGCGGAATCTGAGGAACAAAAAGAACAAACTAATCGAAAACAGACTCAAATACAGAGGACGAACTAGTGACAGCCAGAGGGGAGGGATGTTGGTGGGGTGAGAGGACGGGGTGAAGGGTTAAAGAAGTACAAATTAGTAGTTGATAGATGGTCACGGGGATGGGGAGCGCGGCAGAGGGAACGCAGTCAGCATGAATGTGGTGACTGTGTGTAGAGCTAGAGGAGAGAAAGAGTAATTAGGGGGATCATTTATGAACTACATAA
>NW_011888815.1:1489090-1491642 GCF_000151845.1 Pteropus vampyrus | reverse complement strand
GTAATCTTTCCCAAATTTTAATAAGTGTGAACGGAAGACTTAATTTGCAAGGACCTTGTCAGCTTACAATCCTTTCTTTTTTTTTTTTTTTTTTTTTTACGCCACTGCTTTCTGAAGCACTTCTTCATGGCATCTTACATGCAGGCTCTGTCACATTCTCAGCGCGTGTGGCAAGCACTGAGTGGCAGAGACACATAGAAATAATGGGAAGGCACTTATGTTAAGGGCGCTACACTGTTGGCTCCTCTTTCAGGCAACTAACCCCAGATGGAGCTCCCTCTGTGCTTAGATGTGAGATGCTATTTTTACAGCATCTCCTTCTTACTCTGTCCTCTAAGAATCCCAGCCATCGCATTTAAAGTGCCGTCCTCTTTCTAGAGCCGACATTTTGTTAGCTGGGGGGTGGGGTGGAGTTATAAAATAGCGTATTTTGTGTTTCAAAAATTCAAATGGGAACTAAAAAGAATTGAAGGGAGTTTCACTTTTGCTGTGATTTCTCCAGCCGCTTACCCACTGGTTACAATGAATATAAAAGCTGTATAACTTGAATGTTTAATAAGAAGAAATGGGTTTTAAAAATTAGGGTACCTCCAAATTGAAGGAATATTTGCCATGCAATTTTGAGAAGATGATTTTTGTGAAGAATGTATATTGCCATGGAAATAAGAAGGTGGGGGGAGAAAAAGAGCCACAGTGTGATCTAATTTTGCTTAAAAGCAAATAAACAGAAGTCACACTGACGTGTTAATAGTATAGATCACCTTTCTTTTTTTCTCTCTTATCTGCACATTCTGTATTATCTACAATAAACGGGTATCAACTGTATAATTATAAAAAATGTTTTTTAACATGGAAGCTATGGTCTGGTTATAGAAAAGATGGGATAAAATCCTCTACCATGTCTCTCCCAGTGAATGCATCCATAAAGCCTGGGCAGAGTGCAAGGAGGAGGTACATGACCACTCTACCCATGAACGATGGTAGATGGATCGGAGAAAAAGGCCAGACTTTAATGTCCCGCTGAACCAGCGGTGAATCTACCTTCCTTGTTTCCCCTCCAACAACATCCAGCCAGGAACCAAAGGCAGCCTGAAGCCTAGGAACGCATGCCAGGTGTGGACAGAAAGAGCATCAAGAAAAGACCTCCCGTTCGTGTCTGGAGTGGAAAAGGGCCAGAGTGATTCAGGAAAATCCCTGGGTCTTGTTTTTTCTGTTTTTCTCTTCTCTCCCATGGCAACCCCCCAGCAATCCTTCAGTGGTACTAGCAGGGGCAAGTGACAGCAATGGCAGTGGGCAAGCACCTAAAACTCTGAGGAAGGGAATCCTTCTCTCTGACCAAAGAAACGAGAGAGTATGCAGTGAGCACATAGTGGCACGTTCTTGGCTCTCTTGTCTCATCACTTGGCCTTGAACGCTGGCGCAGTTGTAATGAGTCCATGACACTGCCAGAAGGAAAAGCCTAGAGAACACGGAGTGTTGGTGCCATTACAGAGATGCTGGCGATCAACAGAGTGATCTCAAAAAGTTGGGCATAAACTCTTGACTACATCTCCTACCTGGACATGACCGTAAATCAGCATCGCACAGACTTCGTGAACTGAGCCCGGGGCCACAAACGAGCCACTGGGACTGACCCGAGTAGCACTAAAATACTTTCGAAACAGACTCATGTTGAAATTAGAACCCAGAGAAGGCAGGTCAGAATTTGTAGCTTGAACCGAATTTGGGTGATTGTCTACCAAAACAATGGCGACAACAACAAGAACTATTAAATCAATTTAAACGAGGCCCAGGGTCTCATAGCATAGTATTGGAAATGTCTAAGATATACTCCAAAATCAATCAGCACACAAAGAACCAGGAAAGTCTCAACTCACAATGGAAAGAAAACAAAAAAGTCTAAAAATATAATAGCATGCACTATATTTTAAGTTTATCCTTGATAGTTAAGAATATCTATTTGACAAGTCAAATTGTACGTATCTGATGATTAGAAGGATTTTCCACTGATGAGCTTTTAGTGTTGTTAATTACAAACCATGCCGCTTCTCCAACATTAACATAATTACAGTACCAGGTGCCTTGGGACACATTCTCATCACCACAGGACATCTGGCCCTGTAACTTCATGCCATGAGAGCTGATGAGTCAGAGTGGGTAGAAGCAGCTACCTTCTCTTCATGAGGTTGGCTAAGCACTATACAGAGAAATGACTGCAAACCATATAAATCGACCTAACTACATTCAAACGATTGTACTTCGAACTCAACTCTCTCTTAGCTAAATCCCAACAAAAAAGAAAATGGAAGGGAAGACATAAGTATTTTGCAGATATTACAATACCATAGGACCATGCAAACACCTTGCCAGGGCTCCTCCTAGAGCCTCTGAAGGTGTGTGTGCCATGAGGGGCCCTGAAATTTGAGCTCCATTAGTTTCATGGTAAATCTGCATCTTGTTAGGACAAAATGTGGAGGGGCAACCATACCTAGGAAATAAGAGGCAGGAAAATGGCCACAATTAAATTCCAAGTTAGGAGAATGGTTTCTTTC
>NW_011888815.1:1471586-1487605 GCF_000151845.1 Pteropus vampyrus | reverse complement strand
TTGCAGTGACTCATTAATTCCATGCTTAATAATTCTCTTAAGAAAATAATAAAAAATGTATGCGAAGATTTTGAACAAGAGTGTCGATCATAGGGTCAATTATAACATTGAAATATTGGCAACACTAAATATTCAATGGGCAAATGCTGAAATTTATTGTGGTTGTGGTAAATTCACACATGGAATATGATGTAGCTATTAAAAAATCACATTTTCAAATTCTCGAATGGCATATGGCATTGCTCGTAACGTATTATATATTGTGAAAAATATATGACCGATTTCAATTTAAAAAGAGACATGTGCATATATATAGATATTATAAAGATAGAGAGAAAGAGGGATAGATAGACAGATGCATATATATGGTTATCCATGGTTAAAAGAATGGTATTGAATCCACTGAAATATTAATCATGATTATTGTCTCTTAGAGATAGAAATCTGGGTGACTATTTTTATTCCATACACTTTTCTGTATTTTCTACCATGAATCTGCATTTCATTTTTAATCATACAAAGAATTACATTTGTAATCATACACTGAACATGATTTTGTTTATGGAAGTTAATCTGTTTGTATTCCGTCCCTAAAATGATTTTAATATCAAAAAAGAAATAGACTCATTACTTCACAAATAGGAAGAGCAACATCGAAATCCATCATGTGAATATGTGTTTGCCTGGGGGCGAACTTTCCAAGTCAGGAGCTGCACAAATGGACACAGGAGGCAGCCCGTTCAGAGCCTGGCGGGGTACATTGATCTTATGCGAAATGTTGAGACATGTCTCGTGATCTCCGTAACATGATCCTAGTGCTCAGCCTCACAAAACAGTCTGTTTTTCCGGCTTATGGGTTGCCATACACATGTGTAGAAGGATGGCTGTCCCCTCAAGGATGAGAAAATCCACTGTACTGGGCACCTTACAAATATTTTTCTAGCCTGAGATGGTCACATCTAGAGAAGAGGGAGATTATTTCTTTCTGTGGTAATGTTTTCCACTTTTAAATAAATCCGCAAGGGAGGTCTGTCGGATTCAGGTAAACTCCGATTGCCTAGAAATTTCTCTCCTTGGTATTGGCACTACCCTTTCGATCTTGGAGGGTGAGCATTTCTATCTACTCCCAACTTTTCTTTCTCCATTTTGGACACCCTTAGCCCCTTGAATTTTTCCATGCACAACACAATTTCTGGAACTCTCTCCTGTACTGGCATGGTTATATTGTCCCGTATTACACTGTCTTGAAATGTGGCACCAGATCTGTACACGGTCTTCAGAGATGCTTGGACCTGTGCAGAGTGCAGGGGCTCTATATTCTCCCCAGATAGGGACAGACACCAGTGGTGCAGGGCAAGGTGGCTTTAGCTGTTCCAGCAACTGCACCGAACACTGACTCATGCATTTAACATGGGCCAACAAAACTAAATAAATAAAAATTCTTCCTGTAAGGTGTTTGCCTTTGCCTGATCAGGTGGCCATAACAAAATGCCACAGAGCAGGTGGCTTAAACAATAGAAACTTATTTTCTCACGGTTCTAGAGGCTAGAAGTCTAAGATCAGTGTTGGCCAATTTAGTTCCTGGTGAGGGCTCTTTTCCTGGCTTGCAGATGATTGTCTTCTCACTGTATGTTCAAAGGAGACATGGCAGAGACAGAGTGAGTGAGCCCTGGTCTCTTCCTCTTCTTATAAGGGCTCTAATTCTATCAGACTGGGGCCCTGCTCTTATGGCCTCACTTAACCTTAGTCATCTCCTTGCAGGCCCTATCTTCAAATGGTCACATTGGGGGTTAGGGCTTCAGCAGGTGCATAGGGAGGTGAAACAATCCAGTTCACAGCAGTTTTGTAAACTCAAGAGAAACTAGTCTAAATGTTTCCACTCTTGCCCACCCATAATTAAACCCCCACAAAGCAACCAGAATGGTCTTTTAAAAACATAAGTCAGATAAACTCAGTCACTGCTCTGCTTGAAACTCTCCAAGACAGTTCCTTTAAATTCAAATTAAAATATAAGCTCCTTATGATCACCTGCCAGGTCCTGTGCAGTTTGGCCCTGCTCACCTTCCCGAGTGCATTCCTGTCTCCAGCTCTCTCCCACTGCTCTCTCCATACTGGCCTCTCTTCCATCCACGAGCGACAAGCATGTCCCTGCCCAGGGCCTTGGCATTGCCCATGTGTCTTCCTGGAAGGCTCTTGCTTACCTCATGACCTATGTCCACTCAGACCTCCACTCAAATACGACCTCTCTTGCCCACCACCTGTCTGACCCGGCCCCACCTCATCCTCCTGCTTACCTGTCATCTGATCTACTCCGTGCATCCAGTACTCCAGGAGAGGATGTGAAAGGCATAGCTTCCAGGGAACAAAACTCCATGAAAACCTATTGTTTAATTACTTACATAGCATTTAATGTTTGGCACTTCCAATTCAGGTAGAATGCAGTACTCACACTAAACACGGGAAGCACATATGCAGCCATATAGTTGGTATTTGGAAAACACTTGTTATAAAGCGAAACAAAACCTTAAATATATTTGGTTCTATGGTATGATCATAACCACCCAAAACAAAAGCACAAAGCTATACAAATAAAAGAGATAAGGCAGAAATACACAAGTCTATGGACAGTGATTGTCTTAGCTGATGGAACTAGAGTGGCGTTTTCTTTCTTTTCTACATTACCAAATTCCTTGAATAATCGTGTACTTTTACAATAGAAATTCCTTGAATAATCGTGTACTTTTACAATAGAAAAATATATTTTAAAGAGATGGGATTCTCTTAAAGAGATGGGATTCTCTTTAAGAGATGGGACTCTCTTAAAGAGATGGTTTTCTGTCTATTTCTCTGGAAGACACACTATTTTCTCTTATGAGGTGCGTCCACAGCTGCTGCCGGCACATCGTTGTCGTTACTGAGCCAGCACACACGCTTGAGGAGATGAAGAAAGCGAGAGGAACCTCGAGAGATGATGCTTAGATTTTTGAGAAGCTGAATGACTAAAACAGCAGTTAATTCTTTATCGAGCTTCGTCACTCTGCCCTTGCAAACTCTAGGAGAGCTAACAACTGCCAATGTGCCTCTTAAAGTATTACTTAAAATTTTTATAACAACTGAGAAGCGTTATGAAAATCATTCTTTTCAAAGTGAAACTCAGGGACACAATAACCGACAAAGGATTTCTGAGCTGTCTCTGAAAACAAGCGCTATCTGAAAATTATGGAAACTGAATTAATGACATTTGGAGAACATTCTGATGGTTCACAGGGGAAATAGAACAAATGCTGTAATTGAAATGGTTATAGAACACTAATGTGTTTGATCATGGTACTGAAAATGCTGGTATGATTCTGAAGGTCATTCTTTATTGCTTATTATTTAAAAAAAAAAAACTTTTTTTTTTTTAAATCTCCATTACTTCCTAGAATAAGAGGTATCGACGGCAGCACCAGCAATACGCACTGAGCTTAGGAGTGTGATGCAGGCGTCAGATCATCTAAACTCAAATCTGAATTCCATAAATCCATGACCACATGCAAGTTACCAGCTCTCCAAGTCACATTTTTCTGATTTGTAAGGTCAAGTCGCTAGGAGGTTTGGAATGATCACATAACCTAATTAATACAAAACATTTACATAGCGTCTGACCCATATAAAGATTTAATAAATGTTCATTATTATCGTTATCATCCTTAATATCAAGCAGGTACCATCGGAACCTCGTCCTAAACTTTCAAATCAGTCTCCTGCTCTGGGAGCCACAGGATATTGCATCTAATCCCTACTTAGAGGTACTGCTGGGAAGCCATGTGTATCTGCAGGAGGCCAACATGTGTTGTAGCATGATGGCAGAACTCGGAATTCTAAGATGCTAACCATATTTAAGAATGTCTTGTGGTTTTCAAGGAAAGGAAGAGCAGCTTGAACATTTGGGGGTGTTAAGTACAGAACATGGATTTTTCGGCCCTGTGTCCTTTGGAATACAAGCTGCTACTTGTTGACAGTGCTGGAATGAGGATTTGTTTGGGTGAGGATGAGATCGTCTTCCTTCCAGATTCTTCATAACTCAACATGCTGGACACTAATGAACTCAGTTCTCAATGCAAAAGCACAAGAAATGAAATCCGGTGGACCTCCACATCCTTTCCAAGGGGCTCATCTACCCACCCCACCCCCTCTCTAATCTTTTCTTAGAACAGAATCTAAATGGAATTTCTGTGCATTTCCAAAGGTTTTAGTCTCTCTGGTGTAGAGATACCAATGCTGAGAGTTTAACATAAAAAAAAAAAAATGATTATGTAATGGGAAAACCCCAACGTATCTGGCACAAGCAGATGTAGAACCACAATTTAGCAACATTCCCTCAAATAAGATTGCATTTAATTCTCACGGAATTAATAATCCCCATTGAAAGTAAGCTCACGATGAAAAATTACAAACCACGTATAAAACAAACCACCAGGAAGAATGTAGATTTAATATCAGAAAAATTGGCATCCAAGAACTCAAATTTATTAACAAGATTAATAAAATATGTATGTTTAAAATTATTAAAAAGAGAAAAAATCACAATATAAAAGAGCAAGACAGAATAAAAATGATCACGCAAATTGCAGAACAAAAGAAAATTGAGATTCTAGAAATAAAATCATAGTTACTGAGATTGAGCTCAGCAGAGGAAACGAAACAGCAAATAAGACATAGCTAAAGAGAAAGCTAGAACTAGGAAGAAAGCAAAAAAAAAAAAAAAAAAACCCAGAATATATGAAAGTTTTAGAGAGACATGGAAGATAGAATGAAAAAATTCAATATGTATCTTAAAATAGTCACAGGAAGCAAAAGTCCATAGAAAGAATAAAAGTAACTTGGAAAGATAGCATCTTAAAATTTCCATAATTGGTAAAGGTATGACTGACAACCAAGAAGAATAAAGAAAAATAAAAATCCTTATCTAGACACATTAGAGTGAAACTGCAGAGCCCCGTGATGAAGATTAAACCTTAAAAAGAACCAAAATAAAAAGACAGTTTTAAACAAAACGGCTACAACTAGAATAACAGCAGACTTCTCATCAGTGATAACATAAACCAGAAGACAATGAAATGTTCTTAGAATGCTGAAAATGAAAGACCAATCTTTTATATTCCCCTAAAAATTCTAGTCAAAATTCCACACTCAGTTAAATAATCTTTAAACAATTAAGATAAAATAAAGATATTTCCAGGCACATTTCCATAAAGTCAACCATCAACGGCTCCTCAACTGAAAGAGTTCTAACCTAAGAATGTGCTTGGGTCAGAGGAAAGTAAACTGAGATGCAAGAAACAGTAATAACAACTGAAAAAGGTAAATATGTGAGTAAATCTAAGTAAGCATGAGCAGTTAATACTATTGTGACTAATTTGGATGAGCTATTAATCAAAATAAAATTTCACCAAAATATAACAAAAGATCGTAAGGAAGCATCAACAATGAGCCTTGAGTCTCGTGGTCATTCATGGAATTTAGAACATATCACTGATCTTTTCTGTAAAGTGATATTCAGCTAAGGGGAACATTAAGTTTTCTTTGAAAATCTCACAGTCTGTGATGTTATTGTACTTGCTTGCTGATCACTTTTCCCCTCAAGAAAAGAATACAAGAATCTAGGTAATGATTTTAATGGAACCAAAGGAATATGCCCCTTTGGCTGAAATGCCTGGCTACTGCGCTACAGGCATATCTGTTACTCTCCCAAGAACATGTGTAGTGTAGGTACACGTCCTTTGAAATCCCCACACTGATCCACAAGATTTATACCAATGGTATGACAGGGAACGTTCCCTTTTGATGTTGTTTGCCTTGAACGTTTAATGAGCGCTTGCAGCATGTTGTCACACAGAGTACAATACTGCCTTCCAGTCATTTTGCATGTTACATCAATCAGTCCCATGGTGAAACCCCCCTGGGGCCTGGCAGGAGCCAAAGATGCTTCCTATCATCTCTAGAAAATCTTCAAATGGATTTAAAAAAAAAAAAAGTTGGAAACGAAGTCTAATAATCCCTTACTCTGTCTTAGTGAGGAAAAAGATGAAACATATTTCTCCCTAGAAGACGGTGAGAAGGATTCCTTTGTATCTGAGTGTGCAGTCTGAGGTCTGAGAATCACAGAGGTGAGTCCTTTATTTCCAAGCATTCCTTTAACTTTTCTTAAGTTTCTACAAGTCGGACAACTAATTTTCTGGTCCTAATTTGCTTCGAGACCTTTCTGAATCATCTGGTCCTAATTTGCTTCGAGACCTTTCTGAATCATCATTTGCATACATGGTGTATGTAAGAAGATGGTGTCAAAACCCTTTACATTCTTGTATGGCTGTTACTGCAAACCCAGCATCTCTTGAATGTTTTAAAGGGGCACCTTGTTGCATCTGTAGACCTTTCTCTACCTACTCCTCCTTCTATACAGGCCCAACGTGACAGTTACCCCAATATCTTCCTACTTTGGCACATGTAATCCCCCGTGCCTGAAATTTACTCTCCCCTTTCTTTAGAAGGCAGATCTTATGAAGGAGACTTCCTTCCAGAAGCTCAACATAATCTCTCTCAATAACACAGTTAGGTCTCTCTTCCTATGTGCTTTCCAAGCAGAAAACTGTGCATATATGGTAGACATTATTATTAGTCACTATTATAACCAAATCTCTCCCTTCTCTTCCACTCCTGAGTTAGCCTGCATGACTTGCATTAGCCAGTGACAAGTGAGCGAAAATAATTTGTCGCTTCCGGGCATAAGCGTCTGAGGATTGGTGGATGAGTCTCTATTCTCCTTTTTTTTTCCCTCACATCAACTGGGATCACATTTTAGATGGTAAAGCTCCAGGACAGTGGAAGTTAAAACATCACGGTTTGCCAAGGTGACATATGAAGAATAGTTATCATGGAAACACAGCAAGAGCCACAAAGGAATTTGTGTGAGCAAGAAATAAGTCTTTTCTTTCATTATCCACTAAAACCCTTGAGTTGTTTATTACTGCAGCATACCCTAACCTCCCTAATAAAATATCTCTATAGTAGTACTAATAACACTTTCCCACATTCTTCTATCTTCTTGCCTATCTTCTTGAAGTGGTGGCTGGGACATATATTTCTGCATTCCCTGCCTCCAGGATAGTGGCTGACATATAATAAATTTTAAAATGTCTTGAGTGGCATTACAGTAGGTAAAGAAACAAGAATACACACTGGATTTGTTACTGCTTGAGGTCTCATGATTGTCTATCTCCTTAACAGGCCTGTAGTTTCAGGCCTGTTAAGGAGATAGACAATCATGCGGCAAAGCATCTGACCGTAAATGAGGTAAAAAAAAAAAAAAAAAAAGTCAGTAATTGCCCATAGAGTTGCACAATTTTGCATATGATCCCATTTTACTTCTAAGCCTCTTTTTTATCTATAACTTCCTGTAGAAGCAAAAATCATCAAAGTTTTTGAAACCATGCTCAACATTCTCACATTGAAAAAGAAAAGAAATCCACTCATTTGTGTCTTGACTATCAAGGAAGTCTTAAAACCAGGAAGTGTAAGTCTTCCAACATTTGTTCTTACAAAATTGTTTTGGCTTCTAAGTTGTTTGCAAGTCCATATAAATTTTAGAATTTACTTGTCAATTTTACAAAAAACAAAAAAACAGATCAAAGGGGGAAAAAAACTGTTGGTATTATAAATAAGATTATACTGGATTTATAAATCAATTAAGAAAAAAGTCTTAATATTGATCCTTTTTACACAAGAATCAAATCATGAATGTAGCAAGAATTCCTGCAAATGAACATAAAGAGATAGATAACCCTATAAAAACATGAGCAAAAGCTCAAACAGGCACTTCTTGAGCATACTTTTAAGTGACCAATAAAGATACGAAAAAGAACTCATTTTTATTACTTTTCGGGGAAAAATGCAAAACCAAAATGCGATACCACCACATACCTACCAGAATGGCTAAAATTCAAAAAAAAGCAGGTAACACCAACTGCAGATGACAACGTAGACTGTCTTACACTGCTCGTGGGACTGTCATACGTTATGACGACTTTAGAAAAAGCACTTGGCAGCATCTTCTAAAGCTGACCATGGAATTGGCCCAGCAATTCCAACAGAAATGCGTAACACATTCACCAAAGAACTTGTATGAGAATGCTTAACATCGTTAGTCATTAGGGAGGTGCTTCCTAAAACCACCGTAAGATACTGCTACATACCTGTTAGAATGTCTAATCAGTGGCTGTCCTAAGAATTAACTACAGCAAGGGTTAATGAGGATTAGAAGCGAATGAAACTCTCATATATACGTTGGAAATGTAAAATGATAGTCAGTCTGGAAAATGATTAGAAAGTCTCTTAAAAAGTTAAACATGTGCCTAACACAACCTACTGATAGGTATTTACTCAAGAGAAAAAAAAAAAGCACATGTCCGTACTCTATTGTACCTTAATATTGTAATAACTATGTGTGGGGCCAGGTGGCTACTAGACTTACTGGGAAATCACTTCATAAGTTATATACATGTCTGACCTGAAACTATTATAATATTGAATGTCAACTGTAATTGAAAAAAAGATTTAATAAATAATACTGTGTTGTATTTAAAATGTGCTAAGAAGGAAGAGCTTATGTTATATGTTCTTACGACGGTATGAGAAAGTAGATGTTAAGGAAAGTTTGTGTTACACTTTTGCCTATGTCATTATGTTTTTCTCTTACTGTTGACCTCAGCCTACACAAGGAAGAAAGAAATTGGTACCAGATGGTATTATGAACATGATTCTCGGCATCCCAGGAAAGCTTCCAGAATCCTCTTTCAGCTTATCCGTAGGTCTCTACCCACACACCAAGTCATTCACAGCTCTACCTGCCAGCTCCTGCAGGTAATAACTGAAATGCAACCACTCATACTGACTGTGACACTCTTTTGGCAGGCAGCAAAACTCATCCAATTTCTACAAGATACCAGAGCTTAAAAGGTGATCCAATATATAGGATTCCTATCAAAGCTTATCAAACTTCTGAGATTTCAGTTGCTTTTCACATGAAATATAACATCTCAGCATTGGATTTCTATCTTAAAGCTCGTCTAGTCCACTGGGTCCAAAACAGGGCTGTGTAAAAACCGTATAAATCTTTGCCCCTACCTCCAGAAGCTCTGATTTGGCCAGACTTGAGGTAAAACTCAGGCACTGTATTTTTAACAGTTTGTTGATCATCTACTGAAACACTTCCGGCACCAAGGACCTCACTTCCCCTCTCCACAGTCCACTTCCTCTTTAAACAACTTAAACCACTGTAAATGCTATTTTATATAATCAGAGCATGACAGGGCCCCCTTATATACCTGGGTGGACGGGAGGTTATCAGGGGAATCCAGAAAATCTGATCTGCAGTTCAAAGTACCCAGGAAGACACTTGAAAATAGGTGATTTTCTTGACACAGATGGTTCCAAGGGGAAGGCTGACACTCCCCTTTCCACCTGTCATGTCTCCCCTGAGACCACCAGGTGCTCCCATGAGCTATCTAGAACAGCTACATTTGTGAATAATTCCACATCCTGTTCCTTGGTTAAACAGACATGGAATTTGGAAAAAAGAAAAAATGTAAGCAGATCTTTTACTCATGACTCAGGCGAGCACCAAAGCAATAGAGACGCAAGGTTATAACTTGGTCAGAATCATTCATGCCTTCCAGAGGAGCTGCTGAAGGGCTTACAGTCGGGGCCTTTATTGGGTGGCCATGTAAACGTTCTGTCTCCTCATCTTCCTTACTCAGTCACCCTCCTCCTGCTCCCTGTTGCTGTCCTTCTCCTACAGCCACGCCTCCAGTATCCCCCATCCCTGTGTGAAACTCCATCCCTCTTAGGAAAGGCATCCTAGCCTTCTGGGCTTTCCCTGTAGGCTAGCAAAGGCTTCCCTCTGCCTGGGCTTCACAAGCTCGCAGGGAGCAGGGAAGGCTAAGATGATGAGAACGGGAGAAAGCAGTGGGAACTCCTATTCCACTTCGTCCTCTCCTCCAGGAAGGGTTGTAGCCAGTGTCCAATGGAATTTCCTAAGGGCAAGCTCACCTGGCCTTAGCAACCATTCATTCTCTTCTAAAACAACAGAGCCTAGGCTCGTAAGTCTACTATCAACACAACTTCGACGAAACCCTCTGTGAAAGAGACCTTAATGGGCATTATTGAACCAAGGAGCACTGTAGCAACTTTTCTGCACTATTTATATTACAAGAGCTACCACACTGGCTGAGATCTGAGCGGGCTACTGGGAGAAGGTAGCACCATTCCCAAAGATTTTGTTTCTGATCTCCAAATTGTTCTCCTGATACAAAGCAGTGGTATCAGTTCATTCACACCTGTCTTAACTTGCAATCTCTCTCCCAGTGCTGTCTGCCCTTTGTTTCGTCAAGAGATCAATGAAGCACCATCTATCATAGAGATACAAATCATTTATCCTTTGAGGAAACAGTGTAACAAAAGTCAGTTTCTATACTCTCCTTCAGCACAATCACTATTCTCAGGGGCAGAATACAAAACTGCATACACCATTGTTTTCGACGTGAGAAATTTCATACTCTACTCTTCCCCAAATAGCCCTAGGTTTGATTTTTTAGATCCCTATGTTTTGGAGACTTGCTCCTTTACACCAAGAGCTTCCAGAGAACAAGAATATTGTTTTTCAAAATACTATGCCCTGGGTCATAGAGGGCCCAGCATATATGAGGGGCTCAAGCAATGTTCACCGGAGTGGAATGGATGAAAGTAAGCATAAAGATGGATGGATGGAAGGATGGCTGAATGGATGCATGGGTGGATGGATCGATGCATGGATGGATCGATGGATGGATACCACACACTTATTCTGCAGGTTTGAAAATGTAATCTCTCAGCTAGGGTTAGAGGCAAAGAATGGGCCTTTGTTCTTACCTTAGGAGACATGATTACCTTGTTCTGTTGGTTTTAGCTATCATCCAAGCCAAGCAAAGGCAGATCCTGCTCATAAACATGATTATGCCAGATGGAAAACTGTCTAAACAGGCCAGCTGACAATATCTTTTCATCTTAATTAGGGCATAGCTGGAAGATGGCTGCCTGAAATTCAAACTGATCATAACCACAAGCAATGGAAATTGCCAAATGTACTGTTTCCTCCCTAAGAACGTGAGTCTGGGATGACTGTGATTTCTCTTAAATTAAAAAAAAAAAAAAAAAATTCAGAGGAAAGTTGATCTCATTTGTTAGTGTACCATTTGAGAGAGGTCCAAATAAATATGAGAGATAAATATGGAAAATGACAAAATCAATCAAAAGGTGATAATAAACAAAGAAACTAGAGTCTACACTTCATTTCAGAATTTTGTAAAAGGAAAATGGATGCCCACATAGCTAGTATGCACCATTTCTTCCCCCAGGGTGCCCAAATTCACGATTTTCTAAAAAATGAATAATAGACTTTACAACTTGGTCTTGAGCAAACTCTGCTACTTATTGACTGGGTGTGACCTAGAGCAGAGCAATTAATGACTTTACAACTCAATTTCCCAATGTGCAAAAATAAAAAAAAAATAAAATAATAAAACACAACCTATCTACCCTATGTGTCCATCAAAGAGATATGCAAGCCATGGGTGCCAGGTGCCGCTCTAAGCCATCTGCATGTAGTAATATAGTGCTTTCTCTAACCTGGTTAGAATGGGTGCTGTGGCGCAGCAGTTGAATAATCTTCACGAGGCCACATGGTTAGCAAGTAGATCTGCGATTGGAAGTCTCACCCCAGGGCTCTCTGCTATATGGTCTCGCATGGATGGTTTTAAGAAGTATTTGTTGAATAGACAGATGAGAAGGAGAGAGGGAGGGAGGAAAGGATGGGAGACTTAGCTGAGGGACACCTTAAAATCACTTCAGCATTCCCTTCTTTTTCTGATTCAGGCTTACCAACAAGTTTCCTAATTATGATTTGACTTTATAGATCAGCTGATGAGAAAAAAAAAAGATTCGATTAACAAATTTGGATTCACGTTTATTCAGCGTTCTCTAAACTTGGTTAATGTGAGTCAGTCCATGAGAGATTGCTCACATCCTTTGGCTGAGAAGCCACCTTTAAGAGCCTGTAGGAACAGACTGTGGGCCACAGTGAATGTACCTGGGAAATGCCCACCTGTAGGGTCTCTGCAGAGAGCCCTCCAGCCAGCTTCAGGCAGGAAAGACAGCCTGAGGGCAGACAGGCTTTCCTCCCAATGAACATCAACCCTATAAGATCCTCTATGAGGAGATATATAGCCAAATAATACACATTAGAATATAAAAAGGTTTTTAAAATCCTATTTTAAAAAAAATGTATTCAAATACAAATTGATGATTCCCAATCTTCTTGGCAACAGAACCATTATTTTTCCCACATAACTCTCATTAGCATTTTCTGGAAGAGTAATTCCACGGCCCTCATTCAATTCATCAAGCAAACAAAAGTTAATTGAGTATATACTTCATACAAGGGGCTGTCTTAGGTTCTGAGGAAGTCTCAAAGACAAATCTGGGAAAAGGGACTTATAATTTTGAATGCCTAATGTTTGCATTCAAAATTCTTCACCCAAAACGTCTCTGAAGGGGATGTTATTACCCTCATTTTACAATGAAGAAACTGAGAATCAAAGAAGTCAAGTCCATTGCTCAGTGTCGCCCAGATTTTAACCAGTATGGCCTGGGTTTGAAGCTATGTTCGTCTCACTGCAGATGTGATACCAGTACCGAATTCAGGGGTGTTTGGTAAATGATCATTATTGAAAGGGTACCAGCACCGGAAAAATCCAATGCCATTGGCTCTAGCTACATTTTAAGAATTGCTACCAAATAACTGGGATATTGCAAACAGGAATATAAACTGCCCTGTCAGTTTCAAATGCACTCTTTCTGGGGCATGAGAAAATGTCATAATGAGGAGCAGCAGCAGAACCCAGCAGGATTCCAAAACACTAAGATTTCAATCCACGGATGTCAGTGCCAATATTCATAAACTCACCAATATGGAAAATTTCTTCCCCTTTGAAAGATCATACTCAAAGTTTAATAAAGAGCTGGAATTAGAGGATAAATGAGCCAGTTTCCGGGCTTATGAAATAAGAATTTTCAAGGAAAGTGAGTTAAATGAACTCAAACATGAATTTTCAAGTGAAATAAATAAGATTAACTCAGCAGGAGAGCTTTGCCTTTAAATACTTGCATTTCGCAGAGAGGCAGCGTGGGGTAGCCTGGCTGTACTGCTTTCCCTGGTGTAGGGGTATCTTGAATATTTGCCCCCCATCTCTCCAACCCATGCCCACCCTTCTTCATTCTGTGCTATGGGACTGGGTGTCTGCAGGCTCCATTTCTCACCTGCTGTCTGCCTCTTCGATTCTACTAATGGGAGAGGCACTGGCAAGCGATCAGAAGCTTTCTGCTTCTGATTCCAACCAGAGATTGCTAGGTGTCTTCATCTGGACGATCTCAGAATCTGGCAGTCCAAGCCAGTTCCAGACCGAGCTGCAGTGGTACCTCTTCAGTGGACTTGCAACCGATGCCCATTGTGTCGTCAGCATCTCAGCAGCTGAAATAGGCTCGCGGGCTCCGGTTCAGGGGGCTGATGCAACTTGTCATCTGAGTATTGCCTCCTCTTTTCGTTCTCCTGAGGACTCCTGACTTGGTGTCTCTCTAACCTCTCTCAGCTTAGTTCCCTTGTTTGTGAAATTGGGCTAAGGATATCCGGGAGTAGGTGGCTATGAAATTAACACTTTTAGAAAGCCGATGTACCAAAAAGGTCATAATGACCCCCGTGTGTATTCAAACTTTTAAAATAATAAACAAGTGTAAAGAAATTCACAAAATTCTGATTTCTAGCATAACGACTTTAAAATATTTTTTACTATCGAAAATATTGGTATCTTACATTTAGGGTTTCCTAATTACATACCTTGCCCACCTATTGTCTTTCTAGCACTTATAAAATCTACCCTCTAGGGTCATTTTGAGGATCAATAATAAGATATGTAAAGCACCTAGCACAGTGGCCTGGCCTGTAATCGGCACAAAGTACATGGCAACTATGATTATTTGCGTTGCAGATCATTTTAACAGCAAACACATATTCTTAATACTTCCCACACTTTTTAACATCACTGCTATCATGATAGCTCAGATTATATCCTCATTACATCTCCTCACAGCTGATCTTAGGAAGCCTCAAAATAGAGACTGCACAGGAAATCAAAATTGAAATCTCTTTTGATTCATTTGAACTTGTTACAAGCCATAAACAAGAAAGTTGATATTCTTTCTAATAAAATATATCGCATAACCTACTTAATCCTAGGGAAAATAAACTCACATTTATCGTTGCCTATTATATATCAGGAGGTTTATCATTTCGTCTTGTTAAGCTGACTAGTTAGAAGATGATTTACTTTATTAACATAAACGATGAACATAAACGATGACAGTGGATGGATACCGTCTGCATGATCAAGCCAGTACGTATTATCTTAGGAAGAGACTCATTCACAGAACAGAGATGCACTGCACACTTTCTGAGTGGCAGAAACTGTATTAGAAACCAAGGAAACACAGATTGAAATAAAAGGACACACTGGAAGTGACCCCCGCTCCCAGCTGCTTCGCTCGTGGCTGCCAAGGACTTAACAGATGGCCTCCATCAAGAGGTGCAGATTCATCCAGAAAAGCCTGAGAGGTTACACCCACCCCAACACGCACACCCAGAGGCAGCCGAGGCCCTTGCTGTAAGGTGGCACAATTCCGCAGTGCTCATCACACTCCAGAGCTCCCCGCTGATGACAGTGACAGTGAGGACAGACTCCAGTGCAGCCACGTCACTTTTGCTTAGCTTCTTCCTCTACCCTATCCTGCTTCCTCCCTTTCTTGCAGCCCGTCCTGAGAGCACCCCTTTCATAACCCCCTTTAACAGCACCCCCGTCCCAGGCTCTGCTTCCAGGGAGCCTGGCCTCATCCTGTTCCCAGGGAGCTTTTTGTCTAGTAGAGAAACATACTTACAGGCACACAAACAAAACATAAACCGTAATGTAAAGCGATGAATGCTAATGTGCCAAACACTACAGGTGCACGGAGACGAAGCGGCATGTTGAAGTCAGTGCTCATCTTCATTCAGACAATATGGGGGTGAAAGCAAGGTAAGTATCCGCCCAGAATTCAAATACAGTAAGGCATGTGCTCCAAAGCGGGGTCAGCAAACTTTTCTGAAAGAACAGTACACATTACAGCCTTTTTGGACACGGAGGAGAAACTGCGTATCTTATGCGGAGGTTTATATAACCATGCTATACGGAAGGGAATCCTCTAAGATTGCTCTGGGAGGCTGAGGAAGGTACAGTTAGTTGGTTCACTCAGCACCCATTCCAACACTATGCTTTCTTGCTCTCTCTTGGCTATTCTTCCTGCTTAAAAAAGTTAATTTACCAGCCTTTCTTATAGCTAGAGATGGCCATATGACAAAGTCCTAGCCACTGAGACCTTAGCAGAAAGCTGTTGGTGGTACCTCTTCCCTGTTATTCTCCCTCTGTCTCACATGCTGCTCGATTCCTAGAGATCTAGCAGGCTTTTTTTTTTTAACTACAAGGACGTGATCCACATGTTTAGGACAGTGAAGCAGAAAGACAGAAAGTGCCTGGGCGTCAACAGTTTCAGGGAGTTGCAACTGGAGCCCATCCTTTATCCTTCCTGTTCCTTAAGAAAAAGGAATTCTCTATTTGCTTATGCCTGTATTATATATGTACTTTTTAGTTACAGCCAAAATTCAATATTAATTGATTAAATATAAATATAAATACGGAGCCAAGTTTAAAGAACTGGTGTTTCAGAGAAAGAGGTCCATGAGTGATGTGGAAGATAAGGAAAGAATCCATTTAAGAAGGATAATATCGAACTAGCCATATCTGAAATATACCCATCGTTTATCTGCTTCTCCTTTCTGTGATATATGAACACAGCCCTCT
>NW_011888815.1:1464891-1471279 GCF_000151845.1 Pteropus vampyrus | reverse complement strand
CAACTATCTCTATTCTTGGAAGAAATAGCCATGCCCAGGGGACCGAGTATATCATGCAGGCATGACTTTGGGGAAATCATTAACTGCTGGGCAACCATCCCAGGATGTGTCTTTTACATTCCATCCCTTGGCTGCCTGGAGAGAGGAGGAGGAGAGAGAGAGGGAAGAGAGAGAGGGAAAGAGAGAGAGAGCGAGAGAGCGAGAGAGCGAGAGAGCGAGAGCGAGAGCGAGAGAGAGAGAGAGAGAGAGAGAGAGAGAGATTTCAGGCACACCTACATCAATACACACATCCTTCCTCACACATATCCACAGATGCCTCCATACAACTACAAGTAATTATCCCATGTTTAATAACTAACGCTTTCACCTTCTTCTCCAATGGAAAACAACCTAAATTTGGATCCAGCTGCTAAGCAACAGACAATGTTAAGAGACCATGGTTGTCTGAATCCAGGTCTTTCAGATGATGCACCCTTGTATTATAGACTTCTAGTAATTCTATCTCGGTATTCTGCAACTACACAGCCTATGAAGGGAGAGAACGTTCAAGAATTTTAACTAAAGGTTAACATAGATATAAACATAGACACAGTAAGCAAAGAAATGTAAGTAGAGAGCTTTGCCTTGGTTGCCGAAATTCGTCAGAAGGTTCTAGCCAGCACTTCTGAATTCCTTGCAGACTCTTGCTTCCTGGTATTTTTTTTTTTCTTTAGCCAGCAACTCAGCTAGTCAGGATTCTTTGCCCAGGGAAGCTAGTATTTTACTTCTGAGCAGTCTAGGCTCCTAGAGTTTTGGTTGGTGTGGTTACAGAAGCTTCATGAACCTTCACCCCTGAGCATGGCAGCCTAAGGTGGCTCTTACCTCTCAACAGGAATCTATTTCATCTATAGATTTCAGCTCTACTCACCTTGATCCCTGAGTCTCCCCTCGCATGCTCTGAATGCCTATAAAAGAGAATGTTTCCAGATCAGATCTCTCTGTCCCTTGGATCAACTGGCCATGGCCAGAGGCCTAGGATAAAATGGACGTTTGCCTCAGGAACAGTTGTGAACTGAGTCACCACTCCAGATTTTTCTAGGAAAATAGATCCTTTCTTACCCATTGCTATTTCCAAGGTTATATGCAAAGAATGTGAGAACTTTTTTACATTGACAAAATGTTTACATCAGCATAAATTCTCTTCTCTCACATACATTTTTAAAAAAAAAAAAAACCACGGCAGAATATTCTGATCATCGGTCGCGTGTCAACAACGATTTTAATCTTTTTTTCCTCGGTCTTTCTAAACCGTATATTCCTACTCATTTGATTAGAAAGTCTGACAGATAAATCTAATAGGTAGTGAAACAGCCTAAAACAAACACAGGCTACCTCAGAGATGCTGCAGGTTTGATTCCAGACCTCCACAATAAAGTGTCACAGAAAAGCTACTGTCGCAATAAAGCAAGTTATAATCTTTTTGCTGGGGGTGGGGAGAGGTCTCGCCTTCAATTTGTAAAAAAAGAAAAAAAAAAGAAAAAGAAAAACCACAACATCTGTGAAGTGTAATAAAGCAAAGCTCAATAAAGTGAACTTATGCCAGTAAATTTTTTTGTGATCAATTCTGAAACATAATTGAAAGAGCAAGGGCTTAAGAATTAGGTTGATCTGGGCTTTATTTCTGGTACTTACTTGCTATCTGACCTTGGGCAATTTGTTAATTGCTCTCAGTCTCATTTTCCTCATCTATGAAATGATCATCATAATTTCTAATTCATATGCAGGTTGGAAAATGTAATTAAATGACTTCTACAGAGTCTCTGGTACAGTTTCTGGAAAATATAATAGACATCCAGCAAGTGGTATCCATAATAATCAGAGTTAACTCTTCACACTGACTGGGATGAAATTTAACGGAAAATACAACGTGGTAAAGTACCCAGAAATTCACAAGCAAGCATTCCGGTGACTTAATGCAGAGCTCAAAATTTTCCATCATTATCTCATCCACTGCCGATAGCACAATCCTTCCCAAATTCCTCTTCAGATTTGTCTCAAGGTAGAGCACACTGGATCATAGATGACTCTGCCTCTTCTGGCTGTTTTTGCAAGATTTTTCTCATTCAAATACCATTCCCAGGAGGTGGGGCTGTTGCGAAGGTAACCAGGAATGAAGCATTCGCAGATCATTCTTGGCTGGAACTTCAGCTTCATCTGGTCCGACTCCAACTCTGCTCTTAGCTTCCCTCACTCCTGTCTTTCCAAGAATGTAAACATTCTGCCATTTCCTCCTCCTCACTTTGTCTTGCTCCACAAGACCTCCCTGAACTCTAGATTTTTCCCTTAAATTTTCTCAACTCATTTGATTTCTTCTAAATAGCCTTGATAACTTTCCCTTCTCTATTACGCTAGCGCTCATCAATACTGCCCACTAAACAGTTGTGTGTCTGTTGTGGGGGTGGGAAATGTTAGTTATAAAATAGGTCTTTTAATTCTGCATACAAAATATTATTTCTACAAAAATTTTACAACTACAGTCTATCTTTGAAAGAGAAGCTTCCATAACTAAGCAAAGTGCCCATTAATTTTCAGCAATATTTTATTCAAGAAAATGCAACAATGTTTTTTATGTCGACAGGAAAAAATGTATATATTTGCTGAATGAGACTTCAAACTGTACTTTTCTACTGGCCAAATATAAAGCATACAGTATTGAGCCATGAACATTATTTCTATGCTTTATGCAAAGTAGAGCAGAATTTCACTTGGTACACTGGTGAAAGACAAAGCCTCCAGCCTTTAGACATTTCTTAGAATCGCAATACTCACTCTCCCACTCTTCATACAACCCACCTCTTCAAATCTCGAGCGCTTTATTAGTCATTTAGAGATTAACTTAGATATCACCGCCTCCAGGAAGCCTTCCTTCTTGTATTTTATTTGCTTAACCCCTAAGAAGAGATTAGACATTTCTCTATTGCGCCTCCATAAGACACTATGCATACCCCCTTTTCTACCAATTACCACGCTGCTTTGTCACTGTCTTTTTAGTATCTCCCCCCACTAGAATGAGAAAGTTGAAGGCCATGCCAGATAGCTGGGGAGGAAATGAGGAGGATTTTGAAATAGGGTATCGGTTTCAAAGATATTAGATGAGCTGAAAGAGCAAACAGGAAGAAGTGAGCCAGCTCAGAAGTTAGCACCTGCAGGAAGCCACGACCATCCCAGACGAGAGAAGACAGGACATGGGCAATGCCAGAGCCCAGGGTGACCTGGAGGGAAGAGAGACTCCAGCACAACTGGCCTTGTAAGAACAGGGAGGACGAGTAGAGAAATATTCTTGTTTGTTTTTTTCCCTTCTGCTTCCCTCCAATCTCCCAAGGTAACAGAGCTCAAAAACATGAAGTGGGCCTCATCCTTAACTGCTTTCTTGCTTCGAAACTGCTAAGAGTAAGACAAAGCGTGCCCAAGGCAAAAAATAAAAATAAAAATAAAAAATCGACTCTTTATCTGCTGCTGCCATATGAGTTCCTAGTAGAGCCTGATGAGAATGAGTAGATCTTTCCTCATGTGATACAGTTTCATGGAGGGCCCACCCTATGGAAAACAACGGTTGAAGAAGCATGCAGTCCTTTGCCATTTTAATCAAGATGGCAACCCATTCTCTGACATCCCTGTAACTCTGCTGCAAACAGCATTCCTCAGGCTGCTTTGCCAACTGGCTGCTAGTTAGGTTTCAACCAATGGGAGGAAGTCAGCGGTGGAAGAAGCCAAGAAGCTGGAGCATTTGTCATCCAGCCCGCCCACCCCCATCCCAGGGTGTTCAGTGGTTGAGTCTCCTCAGAGGTTTTAGATCCACCCGAAGCCCATGACGGCTCCCACCAGGCAGAGGTTTTAGATCCACCCGAAGCCCATGGACCCAGCTCCCACCAGGCAGCCTCACTGTGGTTTCGCTTCCATCCGGGTGGCCCCAGCTCCCAACCTCTGTAACACTACTTACTCTCTCCAGACCCAGAGAGAGACCTTGCTCAGTGGTCCCCTGTTTGTTTTTTGTGGTTATCTTTTAACACCTCTGTTACTGGCTCCCATTAGTAAATGCTGCATGCAGCCTCCAGCAAGACTCAAAAGGAGACTCACATGCAGACCCTTATGGTTTTACAACTGTCCTCTGCTGATAACCATTCTTATTCTGAGAGAGAGTCCCAGGCAGAGACAAGTGGCTTAATCCTTGAAATCCAATGACCACATGCTTGACCTGTCAACTGTGAACTGGGTGCTCTCTGACCCACCACGCCTCAAGCAGGCCTGCATGCAACAACAGCACATCGTCGGGTGGAAATGGAAAACGTGAGATCAGGCTCTGGAAGAAACAAGTAGAGTGGACGAGCAAGTGACCCAGCTCCCAGGGATTCTACTTCTGGGGCTTTCCCGCCATTCTTTCAAGCTCCTCCATGCCCAGTGGAGTCTCCTATGACTAGCAGATGAAGGAAGAACTGCTTGAAACCAGAGAGCCAAAGGGTCGGCATGACAGGCTGACCACAGCTGAAAGTGGACTGCTTTTGCTTTATAGCTGCATTTAGGAATAATAAAGGGAATCTTCCAAGGGGGAGGAAGCTCTGACATTCTGGTGACAGTAAAAAGATCAGGGGTTGCCCAAGGTTGGGGTAAGACACAGGGATAAAGAGACAGAGCACAGAGAATTTTTAGGACAGTGTAACAACTCTATAGGATAGTGTCATGGTGGATGCATGTCATCACACGTTTGTTCCAACCCGGAGAATGTACAACATCAAGAGTGAACCCTAAGGTACACTGTGGACCTTGGTGATTACGGTGTGTCTGTCTGTGTAGGTTCATCAGCTGTTACACATATACCACTCTGATGGAAGATGTTGGTAATGGAAAAGATATGCATGTGTGCGTGCATTTTGCTGTGAACCTAAAACTGCTCTAAAAAATAAAGTCTATTAAAAATAAATAAATAAAACCTGAGCTGCTAATAGAAACAATGTCTATTTTCATGCCCAGGAATTTATCTTTAAAACCCATATTAAATAGCATCTTTACATACTTGAAAAGGATCTCTTTTTAATTGGAAAAGGCTAATATACTGCTCCCTGGTTGAAAATAGCTGTCTGTCTGCAAATTATTTTCCAAATCATTTTTCCTGGGAGGTGTTTCTGCGTTAACTATACTGAAAAATCAGAATATATTATAATATTTAGATACTCTAAATATACAATTGAAAAAATTTTAAGAAAATTACTTCTAGATGATGGGATTATAGCATGTTTTTGTCATAACTCCTTTGCATTTTTCAGTATTTTTCAACTTTTCCTATGGTGAATAAGTTTATTATTATCGCCAATAATAAACAGATACCATTTCAAAGAGATATATTTATGGACTGCATATATGTGTATACACACGTTCACATATAAATCACATTATCGCCATTGGGGGGAGATAGTAAAAATAGTAAAGAGATCAGAACAAAATATATCAAAATGAGAGCATCGATTTAACTTTATGTGATAAGACTAAAAAGTATTTTTGAATCTACTCTTCTGTGTTTCCCAGATGTTTTATAATGAGTCTATATTTTTACGTGGAAAACTAAAGCTGGATTTATTAAGTAAAAAAAAATCAATAACACTTTATTTAGAGAAACGCCTCTTAAACTTCAACATGAAGAAATTGTTTTGACTGTTGTGGTGAGCATCTTGAAAGATTAACAGAAGCAGAGCTAATGTAACATTTAGCTGATCTTTCAAGAGAAGCTGGACATATAACACTTTTTTTAAAGAAAATTGTAACTAGTGATGAAACATGATGTTTCTAGTGTGATTCGAAAGTGAGGTGTCAAATTCTTCTGTGGAAAATTTCAACGTTATCAAAACCCAGGAAAGCACAAACTTCAAGCACCGAAGTGAAACATATACTGAGTCATTTATTTAACATTACTCCAGAGTTTATCCCCAAAAGCCTATTTAGAAAAACTTCTAACCCATGTAAAGTATCTTTTGCAGTGAACTGGACAGATAAGAGTATCTAATATGGGCTGAATACTTTGCATGCTCGAAGCACCTCACATACAGCATCCGTAATTCTCACAACAGCACGAGCAAAGTATTCTTAGCCCCACTGGACAGATGGGGAAACTGACTCTCAAAGAAGCGAATGATCTTCTCTGACATCGCACAGCTAATGTGTGGTGGAGAACGCCTAGACATTGTCTCCCTCTAAATTGTGTTCTTTCCTGCCCTCTGCCTCGACCCAGTCCTGGTGCTCTTTGCCATGACAACCTGTGAGTTCACATTGTGCTTTTTTATTAAGTTTCTAAAGTCAAATGTTACCACCTAGCAAGATACTTTAGCTAATTTTCAAAATATGACTTTGAAAAAAAAAA
>NW_011888815.1:1460947-1463261 GCF_000151845.1 Pteropus vampyrus | reverse complement strand
GTCATTACCACCTGCCCAAATCTCCCCCGTCCTGTGCCCCAGAAGCAGCCAACACTGTATAGGCACCCAGGCAGCGGGAGGAAGCATTCTGATGGCTCGCCCCATATTTCCCCTTCCTCCTCCTTCTTCACATTCTATTTTCTCTCAGAGGAATTTTGAATCCCGCTGTCGCTTGCTCAGACCTCAGGAGCACTTTCTGACAGTCTTGGCACCGCGAAGCATTGTAAGCGTCTATCTCTGCTCCACAGCTGCCTGCTCCCCGTTCGAAAGGATGTGCTTCCCAGAATGCATTTGTCCTTTAATCTCTCTCTCTCACACACACACACACGTGTGAGCATGCGTATGCACACGCATACAACACTACCGTTGGATAGAGGGAGAAAAACCTTTCGGCTTCCTGCCAAGTCTCACGGAAAATCCATTTCATAAACAGAGCTGCCTTTGTCATCTGTGAAAGTGTAGCTGCCCCTCCTTCTGGAGAGTGGTAGTATTATTTTTCTGCATGGCCTCCAGGAGCCCATCCTGCGCGTGTGTGCGCGCTTGTGTGTGTGTGTGTGTGCATGCACGTGTGCATGGGTGTGAAGCAGGTAAGGCGGGAATAAAGAAGAGGATGTTAGACAGCACCGCAGAGTGAGCAGGCAGGATGCAGAACATCAGTACTGTTAAGTGAAGACACAGGTGGCCAAGTCAGTCGCCTTCAAGCTAAAGAAGGTGGCGTCAGAGGAAAAGAGAGGAGAGTCGGGTGGTCCTTTCCCTGATAACTTATTCTTCCTTGAAGACAATTTCATGACCAAAAATACCTCTGAAGAAGAAGCGTCTAGGAAAAAAAGTACATGAAAAGTATATAGGAAAAGTTAACGGCGCCATCTCTGGTTGGGAGGGGGAAGGGCCAGGTGATGGCTGACCTGTTCCTTCCATTCTGCATCTCTATTTTCTCTGTTTGATATTAAGCAGTAGAGAAAGGATATGTGATCGGAATTCACAGGCAGCAACAGAACATATTTTCTGAGGGTTAATCAGAAAATATCACTTTGTAGAAACTCTTCTTAAAATATGTTTTGTAATATTTCTCCTGTTGGTCTAAGAACTATAAACTGAATCTTCTCCATTGCCCCAAGACTAATTTGTCCCCTCTCTTTCTCTCACTCTATCTCTATCTTGCCCATCAAAGCACAATGCATACATAAAATTCTAACTAACTAAAACATTGAATGATTAAGATTTTACTCTAAGAGAAATATACAGACTTCAGCTAAGAGGGGTGATTAAATAAATACACACGCCTCCCACTTTTACATTACATCACAATGAAAATATCTTTTAAGAAATCATCAGGATAAGAAGGAGAGAAAGGATAATACCTACAGCATTTAGCAAACTGGAAAGAAATAGGTATAAGTGGTACCTGACATCCCAGATTTAGGAATGCTGAACCCTAAGCCAGCAATGGGAAAGCAGCCAGGATCCCTGAAAAGCTCAAGAATTGGCAGCATCATTTATTTCTGGAGGCAGAGGTAAGAGTAAGGATGAAAGCAAAATTGAATTCTATAGCAAGAAGAGCCCAGATCCTCTACCTGCTCTGGATGACCACACGTCCCTCAAGGTGGCAGCATCCTGGGCGGTTCTTCTCCACGAGGTAAAATGCATGGTCTCTGAGTGGGAGCTCTCCATACACCGAGTGCTGAAAACGTTAGAGACAAGCCATCATTTTCACAGTGAGTACTGAGACCCTCCAGCTTTTTCTCCCACTTGGTTATAAAGAAGATAGCAGATACTCAGGCAGGCGATAAAAAGGTTCTTCTCTAGAAAGAATCTCACCTGCCTGAGTCAGATGTCTAAAGATGCTCGGGGTGGGGAGGTGAGTGGTTCCTGGAAAACTGACCCAGCCAGGTTACCTTCCAAGGAAGCCCAGAAGCAGATAAAATTTATAGAATACTGGGTACACTTTAATGTAATGACGGGGAGAGGCTGAGGATGATTTAACTACATAGAAACCTAACAAAAAAAAACAAAACTCAAAACAATAATTAACTCCAGAGAAAACAAATATCATGCCAGAAAGGAAAATTTATCTTAGTAAATATACATACGTGGCTCAGCTATGAATAGCAGTTTTATACAGTCATGTAAATGTAAATGCTGAATACTGATCTAACCAAAATGGTAGAGGTATTTGGGGAGGATGAAGTGGAGGGGAGGATGAAGTGGAGGGGAGGATGAGAAATGTGCCTGTATACAGAAAAGTAGTAAAAGAGAACCTAGAGAAGGCTGCAATCCTCCCCCAAATGGAGAGGTAACAGAATAAGAAGATTAT
>NW_011888815.1:1458272-1460152 GCF_000151845.1 Pteropus vampyrus | reverse complement strand
CACCTGCCTCTACCAATGCCCACCCTCCGATAGCAAGTGCTTCGGATGCTATTTCTGCCCTGCCCTTGGGAAGCAGGACAAAGAACAAAGAGGTCCCCACCTCCCTGCCAAAATACAGACAGTAGAAACTCCAGCACTTCATGGAGGTAGAGGTCGCGATCAGCCACAGGCATCGTTATCCATCACCCTGTTCCTCGGCTCTGTCAGGCCCCTTTCTCTGCAATCCTCGTTCTGAGCGGCTGGGGTCACCTTCCAGCTCACTCGGAAAGCCAACCGAAGCCCTTCAGGCCACTTCCTCTTTTGAAGAGGCAACCGCTCAAATGAAGGGCAGTGCAGTGTGACCACTTTCAGGTAGCCTGGGGGTCCTAGCTGGGCTACTGGGGGAAAGGTGCTCTGCTCTCCCCATCACAGCTCCAAGGTACAACTTGTGGAGCATCGGAGCATGAGCTCAGAAACGGGAGGAAAGCTGCTGCCTTCCTTCTTATCTCCCTGGCAGAGGGGAGGCTGTAAAAAGCTGATTTCTGGGCAGTGAACCAGAAATTAGCGAATCTCTTCTAGGACGTATTTGTGTTTCCCCGGGCAAACACATCACATCTCCGTCTCCTCTGTGAAGAACGGTGGAGTTAGAAGGTCTGCAAGACCCCTTTGCATATAAGGGTTCTGACCCCGACTTCCAAGGCACTTTTCTGCAAACATCTGTACCTCAAAATATTAATGAACATTGAGGGGAAACAGATTAGCTATTGTTACAGGAAAAGGGAAACTTGTTAGCTTCTCCAGGTTTTGCATTATAGCCAAAATTAAGGACCAAACAGCAATTGCCAAGAACCCTCCCACGTAAAGTCAGGTTCTAGAACTCTCTGCAAGATTTGCAAAGAGCAGAGTCAAAAAGCGGTTCTGCCAGCATAGACTATTATCCACCCCCAAGCTTTATGACACAGGACTAAACTTGGGAGCTAAGAGAGAGGACTTTTTAAAAAGGGTTGTGGGTTGTACGTGTACCCTCTCCTTACACCTTTCCCATAAGTGGGGAAATGCTTCTCCTTCATTTTAAGGCGAGCGACACACATGAAGAAGAACCTCCAAACAACCATGTGACAGATTGACAAGTGTTCCTGAAGTTTGGAGAACTCAGGGAAAGATTTGAATCAGGAGTGACCCATACTTCCAGTTATGCTGAACAAAGATGGTGGGTGGGTGGGTGGGTGTGTGTGTGTGTGTTCCATGGGCCAAATATGGATAGCACAATAGGGAATAAGCCATCATTCCTAAAAAAAAAAAAACTGTGCCCCCAAAAGCTTCCTGCCTGGGGCGAGGCAATCTCAGAAGAATGAGGTGGCATTGTATCATCATCAGAAGTGGATTTAGACTATAGTGGGGTTACAGGGGACCATCCAGGAAATGTACTGACTAAGCTAGTGAATTGCAGCCAGAGATCTCTACCAGGGAAATCTCTGAGGATCTATAAATCAGTTCCATAAGAAAGGGAACAACACATCTGCACCCACGAGGGGACCACATCTATCCCTTTCTCTCTCCTCCTTTCCCTTCTCCTAGCCAGCCTGAGAAGGTCTAGAAACCACCACTAAGAAAGGTAGAGGGTAGACAAACAGCAGCTTTATCTCCCCCCGCCTTCCCCATTGAAGATTTCTCAGGCTGAGGTTGATAGGGATGGAGTGGGGGTTGAGGGGAGGGATGAAGAGGTTTTTGCAAATGTTTTACTATGAAAATGTTTTAGACATACAGCAAAAGTTAGAAATGTTTCATGGTGCATACCTGTATACCCATCACCTAAATTCTTGCTCTATCCATCTATCCATCTCTCTATCCATTAATCTATCTTAATTTTCATGCATTTCAAACTAAACTGCAGACATCAA
>NW_011888815.1:1450664-1456992 GCF_000151845.1 Pteropus vampyrus | reverse complement strand
CTAATTGAATCTCTACTATGGTCCAAATTCAGTATATGAACTTGATACACAATATCTCATTCAATCCTCATAACTATCCTATCAGGTAGCTACTGTTACTTCTGCCATTTAAGACAGGACATAAAACTCAGCGGTACTACATATTGTGTTCAAAAGCTACTTAGAAGTTACCAATTCCTCAGGAACTTTTTAAAAAATGGCATGTAAATAGCACTTCTAGGAATTTCTCAAGGCAATTCTCATTCTCGCACTGATGTCCAAAGACATTTGCAAAAATATTGGCCACAGCATTGTTTACAATAATGGAAAACTGGAAGCAACCTAAATGTCCATCATTAGAAGAGTTAGATTAGTTAATTATGCTGTGTGGATGTTGACAAATCATGATAAGTTTAAAAAGCACATTCAGCTTTTACTCATGGGCCCAAAGAGTAATGTCCAAGAATATTCCCTGAATTTGTATATAAAAACACATATCAAGGGGGAAATAGAGGTTATATACGAGTGGTTATTTACTGGTGGAGACGGGGAAGAATGAAGGGGACTTGTACTTTTTATGTGCTTCGGTCCTGCACATTTTCATTGCATAATGTGTAATTTTCATAAATATATTTTAAGGTCTGCGTGATTACTAGGTAAGAAGGCAACAGAGTTGCTTTAATAGACTCTTTCCTGTTGCTGTAGTTATTTTCCGCAGCCAGAACATTCCAGACCCTGAAAAAGGAGACTATTGGAACTGGCAGTCAGGAACACTGATACCAGCGGCCCAGATTCGGAGAAGATGGACCTGAGCAGACAGATCTATCAGCAGCCCTGAGTAGCAACCTGAGGAAACCTTGCACTTAGTAAGTGTCCAATAAATATGCTGGATTGAAAACAAAATCCATGACATTTGTGAATTAGAAATAAAGGTTGCATTTATCATCACAATAAGGTATCTGTGACATACAAATTCAAAGATATCCTTTTACACTCTTAAGATTGGCAAAAGGTTTTGAAGTCTAACAATACCAAATGAAGCCAAAACCAAAATAAGTTTTCAATGTTGCCTGTGGGACTACGAATTGTTACAACCACTTTCTCAATTCCTAGTAAAGTTGGAGATGAGCCTATGATGCAGATAGCAACCCCACACAAGAGAGAGTCTCCTTAAGAGACCTACCCAAGAATGTGTACGGCAGCAGTGTAGTAGGTACACTATGTTATGTCCCTATGGTAGAATATTGTTCAGCAGGAAAATGAAGTGAACTAGAGCTACACATTCCAACAAGGATAAATCTCGAAAAGATAAAATTCAGCCTGGTGTGCTTCGACTGTATCTGTTTTGTTTTGTTAAAAAGGGAAGGAGAGGGGTACTGAAAAACAGAAAAATAAAAATTAATACTTTAAAATTTTACATGATAGGTACATGAGTGTTTATTATTCTGTTTTTTTCTGTATCTTTTGAAGTATTTATTAATATGAAAAAAGAGACAAGACAGGAAAAAATATTCTGAAAAATACACCAAAAGTTCATGGTGATCATCTCTAAATGGAAAAATTCTGAATAACTTTAATTTTTTAATACTTTTGTATATGTTCTACTTGTATTTATTAAACACATATTTCATTTATAACAATAAAAATGAGTTAAAGCCAATATGTATAATTTTTTATAACATGATGAAACTATGAAATACAGATACAGCAGAAAGAACTAGAACTAGACAAAGAAATTAATAGTTGTTAATTCTTTGGAATTCGGGTTATGGATGATTTTTTTCTTAATGTTTTTCTCTAAATGCCAATTTTTCAATAGTGGGAAAATAAAATCATCGTAAAGTTTGGTTAAATAAAAGTCTATAGGTTTTTAATAAAAATTTTTTCAGCATTTTAAAATGTTCATGCTTCTAATAACAAACTAAATTACAAAAATATGAGTTTTTAAGAAAAATTGAAGTCAGATCATTTTTAAATGAAGTCTGTGATGATATTGCAATTTATATTGATATCCATAAATGCTAGTCTCCCTGCTAATTAGGATATTAAGTTAAATAGCATGAGCTATTCCCTAAATAAATTTTATGAGCAGGGGTTATCAAGAAAAAGGGAACGTAAAGTTCTAAGTAGTCTAGTGACCTCAGTTATATCCACCGAAAAGGATCAGAATCACTTAATCAATATCGCGTTTTTTTATAAATCTGCAGGAAATCTCCTAGGAAGTCTTTAAGAGATGGATTTCTTATTACTGCTGACATACGTTCCAATTAAATGCTTAGCATTGCCCTCATGGGACTGCCCAACCTGAGGGAGGAAAGATGTGATCCCAGCCTCCCGCCTCCTCAACCATCCACAAGATCTTTACACGCAAGGGTGATCATGACCAGGTCGTTGACGCCAATCTACAATGTAAACGGATGGCCAGCCCCGGCCACCCAGAACCAGTGCCAAGCTCTGACCACCTTAGAATTTCTCTCTGCCTATGCAGATAGGTGTCTTCAAATGTAAGAGCAATGTTTTATTTTTATTTATTTATTTTTTCTGGAGGGAATAAAAAAGAAACCAGGAAAATTCTACAATGGCCTCCTCTGTCACTCCATCTCATTAGTAAGAGTGAAATCCCTCGGCCATCCGAGCTTGCCCACATCGTGTTGGATGATGAGTCTTACGAAACACATACACTACCAATTATCTTAGGGGATCTGAACAGCAACAACTCAAGGTAAAAAAAAAAAAAAAAATTAAGGACGACTGCCCCGAAGTGTACGAATTGAAAAAAAATGAGGCTTGGAGAATTTAAATAACTGGCCAAGGTCGCCCTTGTACCTGATAAGCCAAGGTGGCCTTAAACAAGAGGAAATACGTGAAAGTGATAGTAAGAGGTGTGGGAAGCAGATGAAATAATACATTTTTAAATTTACATCTTATTTAGCCCTTTTTCTTTAGCACTTTTCAGGAGTTAATGAGACCCTACAAACATGCATTTCCACCTACAATTTCGCCTTCATTGCTTTAGGGACTTGCATCTGAATAAGCAAAGGAAATGCAACTGACTCCTTTCTTGCCCCATTTCACTTTGCTTCCCCAATGCCCTTATGAGACATGCAAGGACCTTGCAGCCCCAAGATTTTGCAGCTTTCTGCTCAGCTAATTACCCCCAACTGAAAAATGGCTGCTCCACATACTTGAAGATATATGGTAATCAAGCAACTAAATGCTCCTTTTGCTAATGACATGTTTTTTCAATATGTTTAAATGAGAGGCTCATTGAAAATTATTCACTTTTTTTTTTCTAAGTTGCAAAGGAAAATGAAAAGCAAATTATGACTGAATAAGCACGTGTTTGCATGGATCCTATTCCACTGAATTAATTTGCCATCCACTGAGCTATTGACAGCTAGCTCTTTCCTCCAGCCTTTTCACTTACCAGGTGGAAATGATTAAAGATTTAATTTTCTTGAAGGGTCATTTATGTTGGAGGTGACATTTGTAATACAGAAGTCATGAGAGAACGGTGGCTTCCATAAGAGTTCGTTCAACAGCGAGAAGAGAGATAATGGAGGTCAGACTTGAAAGAAATTCAGGCCATCGCTCTGATTTTTCAGAGGAGGAGCTAAGAAGGCCCAACGCGGTCCGGGGGGTTGATCAAAATCAGTTCGCTAGTTTGCGACAGAGCTGAAACTAAGAGCAAAGTGTAGCAACATCTGGCCTCTCTCTTCCTTTCCTCCATCCTGCTGTCAGCCTTATCAGTGGTAACTAAAAGCAAGTTCAAGGGATGTGGCCTCAGGGAGGGGTACTTAGGTCAAAGTACCGATGCACACTTGCAACTGTCTACAAATTCTTTATGTAGAAGCTGCCCCACTTGTACAGAGCCCAGCACATACTCAGTCCAACGGAGATGATTCATCATTATCTCACTGCACTCGGTGTGGCCAGTTCCAGCCAGAATGGAGAAGAGAGACAAGGGTCAAAGGCAGCACAGAGAAATCACCCTCCTTCACTCTCCAGCCTTCGGCCCCTGCCATCAGCCCAGGCTTAATCCATCTTCCTTACATTTCTCTTTGAGGCAAAACCCAGAAACCTTGGTCAGACAGATCTGCTTCTCAAATCTGCTCTTAATAATCCATTTTTATTAACTCTTATCTGATGGAACCAAGATATGTTTGATCTTAGGATAAAGTACACTTATCAGTCCCACTGCTAAAATGGCATTATCCGAAAGTGAACAAGCGTAAAAGAGCAAAATTTTTAGAGCCAGAAAAAGGTGAGTTTAAATCCAAAATCCATCACTTCCTAGCTGCAATGCCTTGCCCAGGTCTGTCACGTGTTTGTACAGTATCTTCCTGGGGACGCTAAGCTCCAGGAAAGCCAAGAGCTATGGTCCCCGCCTTCCTGGCCTTACCTTCCTTCAAAGGCAGAGCCAGACACAGACATCCCCGTTACCCGAGTTAATGCAAAGGGTTAACTGTTAACGTGTGTTACAAAGGAAGGACCTGGAACTATGAGCAGTAATCTATACGAGAGCTGGCGATGCTGTGGATGGACAGAGTGAACATAATCTAGGGGATAAGAGTAAAAATCAATAGGCCTCCATGATAGATTGGGGATGGGAAATGAGAGAAAGCAATACATCGATGCTAACTCATAGGGCTGGTGTAACTGGATAGGTGATGAAACGATTCTCTGAAAAAAAACAGAATTTAAGGAGGCCCAGACTGGTGCCCTAAACCTCTGAGCCTAGTCTGTAAAATGGGGATAGTCGATGGGAGCATTATAGAAGTTTCTAGAAAGTGGCCGGTATACAGCACTTCCTCAAATAAATGGTAGCTATTTCTTGTAGGCTCTTCTTTCTGGATCTGGTTGCAAATTCAAGATCTCAGACTTTCTTTTTTTAATTCTCTTCTCTGACCACTCTAAGTTTACCAGTTTACTGACTTAATCACCCTAAATCGTCTCTATTATGCCACACCAGCAAAATAAGCAAAAGAGCAATTGCTCTTTTAAACTTATTATTTGAAATGTCACTGCTACAGCTTCGTTCACAGTGGCTTGTTTTTTTGCCAAAGGAAAACATCAATTGCAAATGTAGTTCCCATTATTAGCCAAATGCTCATGCACAAATGTATTTATAGAGCAGGAATGTAACACCTGGTCATCCAAGAGGAACCTACAAACACTGCTCCCAAGTGCAAGGGGCAAAAAAATAAATAAATAAATAAATAACCCGTCCGAAACACCTCTGAGTTTATAAAGCCCCATTATACTCACTCCATCAACAGAACCTCACACTGTAGGGGGTGGGAGAGAAGGAAGAGTGTTTTCGCTGTTATTTTTATATGCAAGATTAACTTAGAAAAAGTTCCTTGTTCAGGGTCACAAACCATAAAATTAATAGAAGTGACTAAACACCAGTCTTGTTGCTCTCCATTCTGTGATATGTCCACTGAAGTCCCCCGCCTGCCAGTGTTAAGCCATACAGTGGAAACCACAAAAATCATGCAGCCACTCAACAGCGTAGAGCAAGATCAGAAGTCATTTGAACTTTCATGGTGATATTTTGTCATTTCATCATCATTGTTGTGACTGTCATTAACAGACAAGATGTGTTGAGTGACTAGTATACGCCAGGTTATATATTAACACTTCAAATGCACAGTGTCACTGAATCCCTACAACCTGTAACACTGGTGCTTCCATAAATCAGAATTATAAAAAGTACAGATGAGACATGGAGGCTTAGAAAGCTTACGCTGCTTATCCAGCTCCTCAATCCTGGTCTCTTTCCTCTGTCACTATACTATACTGGCACGCTTCTGTAGGACATACTTAATGCTTACATACCAGTAAGTCCAATAAAATTAGTAATTTCAAATTATTCTGGATTTATTTGGGAATTCACACAATGCCTCCTATCATCCTAAAAGAAAAAGCATTTAACCTAGTTCTCTGTAATGGCATCTTTTGTTTATATCTCATACCTCCAATTCTGATCCTGCCTCTGCCCCCTTACCAGCTGGAAAATCTTGGGCAAGTTACTTAGCAGCTCAGACACTCAATTTAATAGTCTGTGAAATGGGGGTGATAATAGATTCAACATCATAAGATAAATGGAACCACAGGCATAAGGCACTTAGCATGGGGCCTGGGACATATTAGCTGTGATTGTTTCATACTTTGATGACCCCCTAGATAACAGAACAGATGCGAGTTTCATTCTATAGCAAGGAAACTGATTCCAAAAGTATTCTGTGTAATCTCACACAGAGTTTATAAGTGATAAAGAAACCAAGTCTTCTAAATATGACAGAACAAATTTTTGTTATTAAAATCCCCTATAGCTTTCTAAAGA
>NW_011888815.1:1448555-1450614 GCF_000151845.1 Pteropus vampyrus | reverse complement strand
CACTCAATTTAATAGTCTGTGAAATGGGGGTGATAATAGATTCAACATCATAAGATAAATGGAACCACAGGCATAAGGCACTTAGCATGGGGCCTGGGACATATTAGCTGTGATTGTTTCATACTTTGATGACCCCCTAGATAACAGAACAGATGCGAGTTTCATTCTATAGCAAGGAAACTGATTCCAAAAGTATTCTGTGTAATCTCACACAGAGTTTATAAGTGATAAAGAAACCAAGTCTTCTAAATATGACAGAACAAATTTTTGTTATTAAAATCCCCTATAGCTTTCTAAAGAGGGTGGGCCTTGACACCTGGAGGACTTTGAAAGTAGCAGCAGAATGGAACCGCGCTGCTCATCGTAAAGGGTTGAGAGATTAAGTGACCTGGAGGATCATTCAGAAATAGGAAGAAAGGACCAAGAAATAGAGGTGTGGAGGGGAGGATCAGACAGAAGGGAGGGATGACAAGAAAAAGGCCTAGGGGGAAAAGAGAATGTGTCCACGGGGACCTGAGAAATCTGCTTCAGGGTGTGTAATGCACCCTACCCCTTCCTTCCGTCTTCAAAATCATCATGAACACCTGTTGCTTCTACTTGCGTTGCTGAGTCTAGAGCTGCAACGAGGAACTGATCCCTGTTTAAGGCTGGTGAGGAGTGGCAGCGGACCACACACAAGGACGGCCCCCATCCAGGTATCCTCGTGGGAAATCAATGGCCCGGTGCTAGGTGTTGCATAAAAAAAGATAAAAACCGCAGAATTCGATAATATTTATGAGCTGGAGCTGAAGTCGAAACAGGGAGATGGGAAAGAAAACCACCCGATTCTGCACATGGTGACCTCGAGAAGACGCTATGAAGTTTGCATTTACTAAGACTGGTGGGCACGAATTTGCCAAGACCACACAGGTAGATGTGGTGATGGCGTGTCAATAAATACCACAGGTGTGGGCGAACCATGGCCCGTGGGTGATATGTGGCCCATCACCTGTTTCTGGAAGGTCCATGCGCCAAGAATGGTTTTTATGTTTTGTAATGGCTGGAAAAATTCAAAAGAAGAATAACATTTCAAGACACGTCAAAAATCATATAAAATTATGTGAAAATACATAAAATCTAAATTTAGCATCATAAATAAAGATTTATCAAAACACAGTCACATGCATTCACTTACATATTGCCTATGGCTGCTTTCCAATTACAACAGCCGAGTTAAGTATTTGCCACAGAGACCACATGCCTAAAATATTTACAATCTGGCCCTTTACAGATAACGTTGGTTAAACCGTGAGCACATGACTGCTCAGAGGTGACACGTCCATTTACACCCCCAGTGGAGGTCAGCACTAAACTCCCTCCCAGTCCAGCCTGACCTATGAACCTGCTGCCTTCATTCTTGCCCGATTTTAAAAACATTCTTCATGACCCTCGTCATGCCATCTCCCTGTTCAAAAGCCTTCTGTCTATTTTCATAATCACGAAGAAAATATCTTAATATGTCAGCGGTTTTCTGTCATATAGAACAAAGTACGAAATCGCTGTGATATGTATGCAAGGCCATTGAAATCAGGCCTCAGTCCCCCCATCAGCCCTTCTCGGCCTCAATGCCCTTCACGAGAATCTACCTAAAAGCTTCCTCACTGCCCTGAAATTTCAGCTCAAACACCACTCCACTTTTCCTCACATCCTCAATCAGACTATGTTTGATTCATTATTTGTTCCCCCAAAGCGCATACCTTTTATAAACTTCTGCCAAGAGACAGATCCTACTACTCTGAAATGATTTACCTGTAGGTCTAGCATGACCCATCACATGCACCAGCAACTGAGCCATGCAAACCACATCTTCATCTTGGCGACTCCGGCATTCGGCATGAAGAAAGAACATAATACGCATCGACAGAATTTAACAGTAATAAGAGTTATGATTCATTTTATTGTCTTTTTCAACTCAGTAGTTTAGAGAGTGATTCTTAACATAAAGAATCGCCTTCCACATAAGATTTGTTTCTCCGGATTCATCCTAAGTAGCTCTGTGACCTGAGATAAGCCACTTAAC
>NW_011888815.1:1436190-1448505 GCF_000151845.1 Pteropus vampyrus | reverse complement strand
AAAATCATATAAAATTATGTGAAAATACATAAAATCTAAATTTAGCATCATAAATAAAGATTTATCAAAACACAGTCACATGCATTCACTTACATATTGCCTATGGCTGCTTTCCAATTACAACAGCCGAGTTAAGTATTTGCCACAGAGACCACATGCCTAAAATATTTACAATCTGGCCCTTTACAGATAACGTTGGTTAAACCGTGAGCACATGACTGCTCAGAGGTGACACGTCCATTTACACCCCCAGTGGAGGTCAGCACTAAACTCCCTCCCAGTCCAGCCTGACCTATGAACCTGCTGCCTTCATTCTTGCCCGATTTTAAAAACATTCTTCATGACCCTCGTCATGCCATCTCCCTGTTCAAAAGCCTTCGGTCTATTTTCATAATCACGAAGAAAATATCTTAATATGTCAGCGGTTTTCTGTCATATAGAACAAAGTACGAAATCGCTGTGATATGTATGCAAGGCCATTGAAATCAGGCCTCAGTCCCCCCATCAGCCCTTCTCGGCCTCAATGCCCTTCACGAGAATCTACCTAAAAGCTTCCTCACTGCCCTGAAATTTCAGCTCAAACACCACTCCACTTTTCCTCACATCCTCAATCAGACTATGTTTGATTCATTATTTGTTCCCCCAAAGCGCATACCTTTTATAAACTTCTGCCAAGAGACAGATCCTACTACTCTGAAATGATTTACCTGTAGGTCTAGCATGACCCATCACATGCACCAGCAACTGAGCCATGCAAACCACATCTTCATCTTGGCGACTCTGGCATTCGGCATGAAGAAAGAACATAATACGCATCGACAGAATTTAACAGTAATAAGAGTTATGATTCATTTTATTGTCTTTTTCAACTCAGTAGTTTAGAGGGTGATTCTTAAACATAAAGAATCGCCTTCCACATAAGATCTGTCTCTCCAGATTCATCCTAAGTAGCTCTGTGACCTGAGATAAGCCACTTAACTTCTCTGAGATGTAAATCTCTCAGGTGATAGTAGATAAGAATGAGACCTAAATGGCTAACTTTACTTCATGGAGATGGTGAAAATCAATCATAAAAATTACAACTAACATGAATAGTATACATTCGCATTTCTAAAAAGCACTGTTTTAAAAAGTGCTTTCATAATCAAGATATTTCATACTCATACATACACACACACAAAAAGATGAGGCCCAAATAACATGATGTTAGTAAAAGTTCTTTGTAAATGGTAAAGTTCACAAGTGAAATAATACAACTTTTAGTTGCTGTTATAACAACTACCTGGCATAACTCTAATGACGCCAACCTCACCTGACAGGGAGAAGAGCCTGTTCAGAGGGTCCATAATGTATTGCAGAACAGCAGGTAATTTCATTTTGCATAGTAATAATACTGTCTGTGGCTTCCTCTGCTTCAGCTTCCTCATGAGGGAATAAAACAACCCCTTATGAGCGAATGACACTTAGATTTACAAGATGCTTCCATACCCATTATCTCTTTTACTCCTTAGGACAGCCCCCCCTTTACAGATCAGAAAATCTACTCTTCTTCAGAGCTGGAAATGACTTGCCTTAGACGAATGAGAAGGGGGTTGGAATTCGAACCAAGGGCCTCAGACTGGGAGTTTCTGATCTTTCCCTCATACTAAGAGCCTGTAGCATCCGAACATGTGAGATATCTATTCTCACATGTATGGCCGGGAGCGAATGTCATCAAGTCCTGTAATGTAATGAAGGATTAAGAAGCTGAGACTAAGAGGTTACAAATGATCTAAGATCATATAATTAAGGAGAATGTTAGGAGTTCAACCAGGATGCTTGCCTCCGGTCCCTAAATAGTTCTATTTTATCTGCTGTGGTAGCCAGCCTCCCATGACCCCTACCGTCCAAAACTCACACTCGTGCATCATCTCCTCCCACACTAACGCGGCTGACTTTTATAACCAATAGGATACTGTGGAAGTGACAACTGGTGACTTCTGAAGCTAAGTCACAAAAGACACTGTGATCTGTGTCGTGCTCTCAAGGATCATTTGCTCTGTGAGAAGCCAGCCATCATGTTGTGAGGACATTCAAGAGCCCTTTGGAAAAGTCCACAGGGCAGGACAGGTACCTCCTGCCAAGAGTCAGCACCAGCCTTCCAGCTGTGGACCCTCCGGCTCTATTCAAGCCTTTGGATGACCACAACCCCTGACAATATCTTGACTATAACCTCAGGAAAGACCCTAAGCTGGAACCACCGACCCAGTTGCTCCTGCATTTCTGACGGACTATACGAATAATAAATGTTTATGGCTATTTAAATCACTTCATTTCGAGGAAGTGTATTACGCAGCAATAAATAATATAGTTTCTCCAAGGTATGTGCACCTTCTCTTCTCCTGAATTCCAGGCTTCTCTTCCAAAAACATAGTCATAAATCCACTTTGCAGTAGGTCCCGAACCTCATTCTCAGAGACAGTAATCAAATAAGAAGAGTTACTTCAATAATCTGATTCCTCCGTGGCCTTCGCCCAGCTGCCCCAGAAGTTTTTCATCTTGTCCCCAAGCAATTTCCTCACAGTATCCTCTTGTCCAAAGCCCGAGATAAGGTGGATGAGGCAGTGTAAATGTCACAGACTCTCTATCTGATCTGTCCTTTGAGGAACACATAATAAGATCCGAGATGCATCTGGTTGAAATATTGGATCCTAAAATGATAGGGTCACGGCACTTAAATATCTTCTTGCTTATTTAGTCCAGATCCCACATTTCTCTCTTTTTAAAATACCTCTATCATCCTCCTGTCCTTGATGATTTATCACCTTTATTACTGGGAAGCCAACCCCATAGAAACTGGTTGTTAACAATAAACAAGCTCGCTTTTTTTAAAAAAAAAAAATGTATTTATGAATCACAGCCCCTTCTTTTTCCAAAGCAAATAAATTGCAAAACCTCTAGCCATACCCCTAGGACTTACATAACACTCTTTAAAAAAGGAAATAAGGGAGGAAAATGCAGAACTCATCCCATCTCTGCTCTAGGAAAATCTAAGATACATGTCCGGAGGATGGAAACAAGATGCTGGCCTGTAGGGGCTTGTTCCTCATCCTAGCTGTATGGCCGGGAGCAAATGTCATCAAGTCCTTTGCAGTGGGGATAAGGGTAAAAGCAGGGCCAGCAACACTTTCTAGAAGTATCAAATTGTAACGAAGGATAAATGAGACAATCGCAAGAGCTTCTCAAACTTTCATGAGAGTACAAATTACTTGGGGTTTTGGTAAAATGCAGATTCTGATTTTGTGAGTCTGGAAGGTGGTCTGAGCTTCTGCATTTCGGCAAAGCTGCCAGGAGATGCTGATGCTGCTGGTCCGTGGACCACCTTTTGAGTAATGAGGATATAAAAGAATCATAGTTGTTAGCAATAATTGTTGGTGTCATTCATATGATCTCCACAGCAAGAGGAACAATGCTGATAAGTGGCAGAGCTAGGATTCAAATTCAAGGCTACCTAACTCTTCCCCCAGCCCCCATGTTGTCTCTGAAAAGGAACAGGACGTGCTTGCAGAAGAGCTAGGCAGCAGTTTTCATAGAATCATTATGCCATTGGTCTACCAGCTCAGTGACTTCCCTTGCGATACATCAGCCCCAACTTCTGAAAGGCTCCAGGAAATAACTCCAGCTGAGGATGAGTTATCGATTAGTTATAGCCTCCATTACATCACCACATGCTGAGGACTTTACAGGTTGCTCAGAAAACATCTGTCCACGAAGACAGATTCAATCAAAAATGAAAACTGAGGCTTACTTCAGCCTGGGGAGGAAAACAATTAACCAGAAGATGGGAGCTCAACCCCCAGGGCCACATCTCAGGGGTGAACTGCAGTGGGATCCAACAGGGAAGGAGGCTTCGTCTAAGCCTGAACAGGCCTGGAGACATGGGCACAGGGCTGAATTCTCATGGCTTCTCAGGGCTGGACCTGAACAAGCAGATATTTGCCCTTATAGAGGGTGTGACAGGCTGCAGAAATGAGCCTGGCATTATTATTTTACCTTTATAGTGCTTTCAAGGCAAGAGTGCTTTGCATGTTTGTGTTAGCTTATCTTAAATATGCCAGTAGCCATGCAGAAAGGAAGGAGAGATAAATTCCAAGAGAAAGAAGTGACCAGGCCCCACTTTCTAAGACCTTTAGAAACAGTGTGTGTTGGGTCTGGGAGCTAATGCAGGTGACAGCATCTCATCACAGAAGGCTGAGGCCTAGTGATGTCCTTGTAATTACCGCTGGTTTAAAACTGGGCTAATAAGAGTTATGACTAACCGTAGAACAGAACAGCTACTATTCTGTCTTGAGAGCTGTGTGGAGCACAATAAATGCATGATCATGATCAGTCTTTCAATGGGCCTTACAGAGAATGGACCTATGGTCCCTATTTTACCAAGAACTGCAATGATGTCACTCACTTGCCTGCTTCCATAGGTGGAGGCAATGCTACAAACAAATCTACCTTCTTGTATCTGTTGAATCTTTTGGTAGAGGCAGGAGATTCAGCACCCATCAGATCATAGCATCAGATCAGAGAATCCAAGAGGCAAGAGAATGGAAGGGCCTGGTCACTACTGACCAAGATGTAAACACTGTCACCCAGTCTTTTTAGTTATACAAAGTAATCAGTAGAATATTTGTAAGCTTTATTTGTGGACAGCATGCTGGAGGTTCAGGTTAATCCTAAATGTGGCTATAGTTTCTTAATAATGCTTCTCTTGGGGAACATTTGAGATCTTGCTCCGAGGACATTCAAGAGCCCTTTGGAAAAGTCCACAGGGCAAAGGACAGGTACCTCCTGCCAAGAGTCAGCACCAGCCTTCCAGCTGTGGACCCTCCGGCTCTATTCAAGCCTTTGGATGACCACAACCCCTGACAATATCTTGACTATAACCTCAGGAAAGACCCTAAGCTGGAACCACCGACCCAGTTGCTCCTGCATTTCTGACGGACTATACGAATAATAAATGTTTATGGCTATTTAAATCACTTCATTTCGAGGAAGTGTATTACGCAGCAATAAATAATATAGTTTCTCCAAGGTATGTGCACCTTCTCTTCTCCTGAATTCCAGGCTTCTCTTCCAAAAACATAGTCATAAATCCACTTTGCAGTAGGTCCCGAACCTCATTCTCAGAGACATTGATCAAATAAGAAGAGTTACTTCAATAATCTGATTCCTCCGTGGCCTTCGCCCAGCCGCCCCAGAAGTTTTTCATCTTGTCCCCAAGCAATTTCCTCACAGTATCCTCTTGTCCAAAGCCCGAGATAAGGTGGATGAGGCAGTGTAAATGTCACAGACTCTCTATCTGATCTGTCCTTTGAGGAACACATAATAAGATCCGAGATGCATCTGGTTGAAATATTGGATCCTAAAATGATAGGGTCACGGCACTTAAATATCTTCTTGCTTATTTAGTCCAGATCCCACATTTCTCTCTTTTTAAAATACCTCTATCATCCTCCTGTCCTTGATGATTTATCACCTTTATTACTGGGAAGCCAACCCCATAGAAACTGGTTGTTAACAATAAACAAGCTCGCTTTTTTTAAAAAAAAAAAATGTATTTATGAATCACAGCCCCTTCTTTTTCCAAAGCAAATAAATTGCAAAACCTCTAGCCATACCCCTAGGACTTACATAACACTCTTTAAAAAAGGAAATAAGGGAGGAAAATGCAGAACTCATCCCATCTCTGCTCTAGGAAAATCTAAGATACATGTCCGGAGGATGGAAACAAGATGCTGGCCTGTAGGGGCTTGTTCCTCATCCTAGCTGTATGGCCGGGAGCAAATGTCATCAAGTCCTTTGCAGTGGGGATAAGGGTAAAAGCAGGGCCAGCAACACTTTCTAGAAGTATCAAATTGTAACGAAGGATAAATGAGACAATCGCAAGAGCTTCTCAAACTTTCATGAGAGTACAAATTACTTGGGGTTTTGGTAAAATGCAGATTCTGATTTTGTGAGTCTGGAAGGTGGTCTGAGCTTCTGCATTTCGGCAAAGCTGCCAGGAGATGCTGATGCTGCTGGTCCGTGGACCACCTTTTGAGTAATGAGGATATAAAAGAATCATAGTTGTTAGCAATAATTGTTGGTGTCATTCATATGATCTCCACAGCAAGAGGAACAATGCTGATAAGTGGCAGAGCTAGGATTCAAATTCAAGGCTACCTAACTCTTCCCCCAGCCCCCATGTTGTCTCTGAAAAGGAACAGGACGTGCTTGCAGAAGAGCTAGGCAGCAGTTTTCATAGAATCATTATGCCATTGGTCTACCAGCTCAGTGACTTCCCTTGCGATACATCAGCCCCAACTTCTGAAAGGCTCCAGGAAATAACTCCAGCTGAGGATGAGTTATCGATTAGTTATAGCCTCCATTACATCACCACATGCTGAGGACTTTACAGGTTGCTCAGAAAACATCTGTCCACGAAGACAGATTCAATCAAAAATGAAAACTGAGGCTTACTTCAGCCTGGGGAGGAAAACAATTAACCAGAAGATGGGAGCTCAACCCCCAGGGCCACATCTCAGGGGTGAACTGCAGTGGGATCCAACAGGGAAGGAGGCTTCGTCTAAGCCTGAACAGGCCTGGAGACATGGGCACAGGGCTGAATTCTCATGGCTTCTCAGGGCTGGACCTGAACAAGCAGATATTTGCCCTTATAGAGGGTGTGACAGGCTGCAGAAATGAGCCTGGCATTATTATTTTACCTTTATAGTGCTTTCAAGGCAAGAGTGCTTTGCATGTTTGTGTTAGCTTATCTTAAATATGCCAGTAGCCATGCAGAAAGGAAGGAGAGATAAATTCCAAGAGAAAGAAGTGACCAGGCCCCACTTTCTAAGACCTTTAGAAACAGTGTGTGTTGGGTCTGGGAGCTAATGCAGGTGACAGCATCTCATCACAGAAGGCTGAGGCCTAGTGATGTCCTTGTAATTACCGCTGGTTTAAAACTGGGCTAATAAGAGTTATGACTAACCGTAGAACAGAACAGCTACTATTCTGTCTTGAGAGCTGTGTGGAGCACAATAAATGCATGATCATGATCAGTCTTTCAATGGGCCTTACAGAGAATGGACCTATGGTCCCTATTTTACCAAGAACTGCAATGATGTCACTCACTTGCCTGCTTCCATAGGTGGAGGCAATGCTACAAACAAATCTACCTTCTTGTATCTGTTGAATCTTTTGGTAGAGGCAGGAGATTCAGCACCCATCAGATCATAGCATCAGATCAGAGAATCCAAGAGGCAAGAGAATGGAAGGGCCTGGTCACTACTGACCAAGATGTAAACACCGTCACCCAGTCTTTTTAGTTATACAAAGTAATCAGTAGAATATTTGTAAGCTTTATTTGTGGACAGCATGCTGGAGGTTCAGGTTAATCCTAAATGTGGCTATAGTTTCTTAATAATGCTTCTCTTGGGGAACATTTGAGATCTTGCTCCCAGTATATACTGTCAGTTTGACTCAAATAAACTCTTATAAGAACTCGAATAATCATAATCATAATGATGCGTCTCTTGTGTCTCCACTCAGAGCTACACCGTTTTGAAGAAGGCAGCCATGATTTGATGGAATTCTTGCTCAGTTTGGCATCACAAAGCCTGAGTTTGCACCCAGGTTCCCAATGTGCCCTGGAAACTCGAAGAAGAGAGTGGAGAGCAAACTAAACTTTCCGGTCTGTGCTGTCATCTGTAAAGTGAGGCTAACTCTGCTTATTCCACAGGACCTCTGAGATGAGCAAATGAAAGAATACTTGTGAAAATTACTTGAGTGTGCTGTGCAAGTGTTATATATTATTGTTAGAGGGAAATCACTCTTTCTTCCCCAGAGAAATACTCAAGTACTTAATACTCAAGTGAGGAAATGGAGAGCGTGAGGCAGAGAGAAGGAAAGTTTAGGAAAGAGGGCATTTTCAAAGTCGCCGGCCAAGGGAATGGCTTGGGCTCTGCAGGGAGCTGAGGAGCACCCAGAATCCCCCACAGCTAAGTGCTAGGGCATTTATCCACCGCCTCCCATCACTCCCTGGATAGGGCTGCCCTGAGGGGTGCTGACTGCTCCAAGCCCACTTCCAGGCTGCTACTGTGCGCACGCTGAGGCAGCTCCAGCGGCCTGGAAGAAAGCCCTGTGACAGAAAATATAAAGAGAATCAGAGGAGGGATGCAGTCACCACCAATGCGAGCGGACGCACAACTAACTGCAACTCAGCCACAGCTGAAATCAGAGGTGGACCACCAGGATGTGACGAGCAACCACCAAAGGACTTGCCACACACAGAAACATCTCGTAACCCTCTTCCACGCCTTCCACGTCACGACTCTGTGCAAACTCATCGGAGAGCAAGTTAACAATAGCTCTCCAGGTTTAAAATGCGCATACGGCTTGGTCGAGAAGTTCTGATTCTAGGGATTTGCCCGATGACCATTCTTGAACATGTGTTGTGTATACAATGACATTTATTAAAGCATCCTTTGTAATGGCCAACAAAATGAGAGGGGAAACTCAGTGTCGACCAATGAAATAACGACATGTGCATGCAACCACGGATTGGGGTGATAATTATATTCAACAAGCGACATGAAACTGTCACGAACAAATCAGAATGGACATTCAGTAGATAAGAATAGAAGCCAGCTGGCATGCCCATAGCATTACGTACTGGCTGAATGTCAGTCACAAATAGCAAACTATGTTGCAGTTAAAAAGAATGAGACCTCTCTATAGTCATCACAATTATACTTTTACTTTGAAAGTTAGTTTTAGATCATTGTTCTGTTCTGTGAAGAAACACAAACTAAAAGTTCAACCACCGTGCCCTCTATTCCACTAATTCTTCTGCCTTGAGTACGACATAGACTTCCTGTAGCCTAGAATGCCAATGCTTATTTGAAGGGTGAATGGAAGGGTATATTCAATATATTAGGCTTATTGTGCCGTTATTAGTAGAGCTGGGTTTTCCCCTCTCCAGTTCCCATTCCGTCCTAGACATTTAAGCAGGTAATTGAATTATAAAGCCAGAGCCCTGCATATCAATGGCCAGACCTCACAGAGTTAAACTAATTCCACAGCGGGATCACTTCATCAAGCAAACTGATAAATCATGCTCAGCAGGATTTTTTTCTTCTTTCTTCCTGATAGCTTTCCTTTCGCTTGAATATGCAAATAAAACTGTACCAGCCAGGAAGAAAAAAAAAAATCCAGAACCTGGAATCCTACTCGGTCCCCCCATGGGATCCAAGAGCCTAAAGAGCTGTGTCCGGTCTCATCTGAAACTAAACTCCCCATCTGGCCTCCTGCATTTCAGTCCTCCAAAGGCAGAGGAAACTCACCAGCCCAACTCACACCACACTTTCAAAATCTTAAAAAAAGGGCTCACCCAGGATTCCATACCCAGAATCATGGCTTAAGTTCAAGGTGAAAAAAGCAATTGCGATTCTGAATTGGATCTTCCTAGGGGAATTGGTTAACCCTGCAGGGTCTCTCCTGCACCCACTTATGTAGCCAGCCACCCCTCTTTTGGCCTCAACAGGTGTTCAGCCAGAAGCAGGATGTCAACACAGTAGGATGCACCCAAAGCAACCCTCATAATGTGGACTGTCAAGGAGGCGAAAGCCGGCGAGGATTCGGCAGTGTGGGAGTGTCCGTTAACAACATGCTTCTGCACCTGGACATTTCACCAAGGACTGTGAACAACCCATGAAGCAAATGCATTTGCCTCTCTCTTTTCCACCCATGGAGATCAGAGTCTAAATCCACAAAGCACATGGTGAGACGGTTCCTTCATCACAGTGACAAGGGCTGCCTTAACATTTCAGAGGTCAGTGCCATTCAGCTCTGTTCACAGGGGCTGAATATGATGATAAAACGTGTTGATGTCCTAGTCTATACCTGAAATAATGGAGCCCAAGAAGCCATGGGGATTTCTGGGACAGCAGAGGAAGGTGACGGGGCTTGTGGGAAGTGAATGCTCAGAGCTGACAGGACACGTATACAGGGTTCCAGCATCTTTTGGAGCATCGGTCTCTAGACAGGCTTGTCTTATTTTCTTGTCTTGTCACTGAACCTTGCTCATGACTAAAACAGGGACAGAGATGGCTAAGCTCACCTCAAGAATTCTAGAAAGTTCAAACTACAGAAACACAGGTTCAGCATTTCCCACCTAGATCTTGGAGCTAATGGAAGGGAAGACATGTTTAAACATTTTTTTATCATTTAAAATTTTTCTTTTCTAAATAAAATACTATTTAAATTAGTAGAGGCAGATTTCTCTCCCATTAGAATGCCTGTTTTTCATTTGTCATTAAAAAATATTTCAGATACTCTCATGTACTGCATTCCCTTCCCTCCCCACATCTGCCATAATAATCACTCCAAGTTTGGGGTTTATTTTGCCCCCCATATGCCTCTAAACTTTAATAACATATGTATTAAACATTGCCTTGTATTAGTTTGCATGCTTCTGACTTTTAAACAAGTACATATTTCCTCTTTGTGCATTCGATAGTTACCCATGTTGATATCACTACTCTAATTTAACCTAGCACCCTTTAATAATCAACTTTTGACTCTACCACGATTATTTATCACGCCTCCTGCTGATGGGTATTTAGGTTGTTTCCAGCTTTTCACTTATTGCAATACAGCTGCAGTAAACATGAGCAAACTCCCTTATTCTTCTCTCCCTGTGCACGGTGATATGTTCCTCATAAAACAGTACATCCTGGAGATCTTTTCATGCTGGTATGTGTTGTTATAACTCATCCTTTTAACAGCTACAGTGTTCTAGCACATGAAAGCACCGAAATGCAATTAAGTTTACCGCTGGACATTTAGATTCCCCACGGCCCTTCACCTGTGTTATTAACAACAATGTTCACACGTGATAGTTTCTCTAGAGTCTGTTCTCCAGAACTGCCATTGCTTGATCAAAGTGTGTGTGTGCTTCCAACCTTGCTACATACTGCCAAGTCGCTTTACACTTTTGCATGACCTCAAGCAGTGCACGAGGATGTCCATCACTCTATCCCCCACCACCTTAGTGCTATCAGTCTTACATGTTTCTGTAAGTGGGTAGATTTGAGATGACATCTCACAATATTTTCATGTGCATTATCCTTCATAAGATTGGGTGTCTTCTCATGTGTTTGTCGACCACTTGGTTTTCGTCTTCCGTTAACTGCGTGTCCATGTCCTTTGCTCCTTTTTCTTCTGGGTGACCCCTATAAATGCCTGTTTCCTATAATCCCTATATTCTATTTACTTTAGAAGAGAATAGTAAGCTTGACTGAGAAAAATAAGTGAATAATAAATAAGTCTAATAATTAATGTTCAAATCGAATAAGTAAAGAAATATATGCCTGCTTCTCAGAGCCTTGGGATAGTAACGATGACAACTGTATTACAGGTGAGAGGTATCCCCCCAACAAGGGATGGGGCTGTCTTACTTGCAGTGGAAACCTGACACTGCTTCATGTCCCCTTAGCTAAGGGAATAGGGAAGGAACTAACATCGACTCTCTACCCAGAATTTAATGAATACTGTCTCATTTAATTCTTGCCACAAAACTGTGAGAGAATTATCATTTTCTCCCTTAGGGGATGACAAAGTGGAGACTCAGAGAAATTAAATGTCTATCTTGAGGCCATGGGGCTTGTAATCTGCAGAGCCAGGATTTAGACCCAGCTTCGTCTAACTCTAAGGCATGTGCACTTTCCACCCTCCGAGATCAGAATCCACATGGATGATGTAGTTTGAAGAGAAGGCTGGCCTTTGGAATAGTATCCATTCTTTCAGACACGATTATTTGACAGAGACTCATGGACATGACAATAGATTAGTGGTTACCAGAGGGTTGGGGGGAGGTAAATGGGGTAAAAGGTCAAATATGTGGTGACAGAAAGAAATCTAACTATGGGTGGTGAACACACAATGCAATATTAGTGTGAGTGTGAGTGTGTGAGTGTGTGTGTGTGTGTGTGTGTGTGTGTGTGTATGCTTTGTTGAATTGTATACCTGAAACTTACTGGCTTTCATTAACCAATGTCACCATAATAAATAAATTTTAGAAAAAGAAATAATTATCTGGAGAGCTAAAGCTTATGCCCAACCTTTTCTGAATCTAACCATGTGAGAGCTTTAGAGGCACAGTTTCTCCCCATCATACACCTAAGAGGAAGCCATAGCCATTACGTTATTGTCAAATAGTCTACCTGCTGTGGGGAACTGATATGCATTCTCTTATTCTCCTTCCCTTAGACTATCTGTCCCCTTGCTAAGAAAAGAGTGGTT
>NW_011888815.1:1431602-1436140 GCF_000151845.1 Pteropus vampyrus | reverse complement strand
GCTTTACACTTTTGCATGACCTCAAGCAGTGCACGAGGATGTCCATCACTCTATCCCCCACCACCTTAGTGCTATCAGTCTTACATGTTTCTGTAAGTGGGTGGATTTGAGATGACATCTCACAATATTTTCATGTGCATTATCCTTCATAAGATTGGGTGTCTTCTCATGTGTTTGTCGACCACTTGGTTTTCATCTTCTGTTAACTGCGTGTCCATGTCCTTTGCTCCTTTTTCTTCTGGGTGACCCCTATAAATGCCTGTTTCCTATAATCCCTATATTCTATTTACTTTAGAAGAGAATAGTAAGCTTGACTGAGAAAAATAAGTGAATAATAAATAAGTCTAATAATTAATGTTCAAATCGAATAAGTAAAGAAATATATGCCTGCTTCTCAGAGCCTTGGGATAGTAACGATGACAACTGTATTACAGGTGAGAGGTATCCCCCCAACAAGGGATGGGGCTGTCTTACTTGCAGTGGAAACCTGACACTGCTTCATGTCCCCTTAGCTAAGGGAATAGGGAAGGAACTAACATCGACTCTCTACCCAGAATTTAATGAATACTGTCTCATTTAATTCTTGCCACAAAACTGTGAGAGAATTATCATTTTCTCCCTTAGGGGATGACAAAGTGGAGACTCAGAGAAATTAAATGTCTATCTTGAGGCCATGGGGCTTGTAATCTGCAGAGCCAGGATTTAGACCCAGCTTCGTCTAACTCTAAGGCATGTGCACTTTCCACCCTCCGAGATCAGAATCCACATGGATGATGTAGTTTGAAGAGAAGGCTGGCCTTTGGAATAGTATCCATTCTTTCAGACACGATTATTTGACAGAGACTCATGGACATGACAATAGATTAGTGGTTACCAGAGGGTTGGGGGGAGGTAAATGGGGTAAAAGGTCAAATATGTGGTGACAGAAAGAAATCTAACTATGGGTGGTGAACACACAATGCAATATTAGTGTGAGTGTGAGTGTGTGAGTGTGTGTGTGTGTGTGTGTGTGTGTGTGTGTATGCTTTGTTGAATTGTATACCTGAAACTTACTGGCTTTCATTAACCAATGTCACCATAATAAATAAATTTTAGAAAAAGAAATAATTATCTGGAGAGCTAAAGCTTATGCCCAACCTTTTCTGAATCTAACCATGTGAGAGCTTTAGAGGCACAGTTTCTCCCCATCATACACCTAAGAGGAAGCCATAGCCATTACGTTATTGTCAAATAGTCTACCTGCTGTGGGGAACTGATATGCATTCTCTTATTCTCCTTCCCTTAGACTATCTGTCCCCTTGCTAAGAAAAGAGTGGTTAGTATTTCAGATAGCAATATTAGCTGCTTCCTCAGGAGGCTGATGATTTGATAAGGCATGCTAGTAGGGGAGAGATGCATCAGCCTTTGAGATAATATAAACCAAGTTTTGGTTTTTAAAAAGTACTACATTTTATTCTGAATAATTTAAAAATTAAACACGCACCCAATGAATATATTGCACTTTTTTAAAACCAATGGTTTATTTCCCAACTACACGTATCGGGTGCTTATAGAAGGAAGCCAGCCTCAGCCCTGACAATATTCAATTGTAGGAACCTGCAGGAAATTCTGAAACTGTTTTCATAGTTCTTAAGATGCCTCAAACTCTGGCAGACTTCTGATGAATTTTAGGGTGAAGCATTTTTTCACCCCCATAGGGAGACGGCCAAGGCGCTCTGCATCGTGCCCACTCACCTTGGATGCAATTTCAGCGGAAGCTTGGTTGGACAGTTCCCACTGCACTCGCCCACCTCCCACAAACATTTCTCCAGTGTCTGCCTTAAGGTTCTTCCTGACGTCGAGGCTTTGTGAGGTTAAGAATTTGTCTCGATTTGCACTGATGGCAAAAGGTAAGACTGGGGTTCCAGTTTATTTAATTCCCAGACTCTTAACCCAGCATTTATTATAATGAAATTTGCTACCCTAAGGGGAAAAAAAAGTCAAATCATGGGTTATGCCCCACGTGCCATGGATTCGCATGTGAGACCAAGCATAGGGAGCACAAAGAAAGCCTCGAGCAAAAGGGGTATGGTGTCATCTTTGAGGAGTGACAAACACTACCATATACCACCCCTGTACCCACAGCCACATGCTCACCCCACACTTATCCTTCTGCGATTAGAGAGTTACAGGGTCTGCCTCCCTCTCTAATTAGAATGGTGTGTCTATCAGCCTCTTCTCTCTCTCTTCCTTGATTCAACTTTTCTTGAAAAAAAAAATTCTACTTGGAATCACCTCTTTTTTCAAGCACTTTGCAATAATTTTAAATCGGTCCTCAGAAGCTCCCAACAGGTATATCTGTGCACATCCCACATACACACACATGCACACACACGCACGCATGTATGCCCCAAAGAAAGATCGACAATCGCCCAGATTATACTTATAAGGAGTGACTTGGGAACGTTATTTAGTAATTAGGAGATAATGCAAAACATTAAGGCTAAACTCGCGAGTTGAGATTTTTGTTTTTTCATTCTCATTAGCGTCATTTTATAAAGGTGAGACAAAGAAAGGAAGGAAGGAAGGAAGGAAGGAAGGAAGGAAGGAAGGACAGAAGGACGGAAGGAAGGACAGAAGGACGGAAGGAAGGAAGGAAGGGAGGGAGGGAGGAGGAAGGGGAGGGAGGGGGAGGGAGGATAAGAGGAAAAGGAAGAAGAAAGGAGGGAGAAGAGGAAAGGAAGCTGCTTCTCTAACAGGAAGAGGTTCAGCTGCTCAATTTTAAAAAAATAAGCGATGGGGAAATAAAATTCACTTTCCAGGTTTATTTTCCATGAAAAGAAAAGGAGCATCTTGATTGGCCTCTGTTCTGCAGGACACAAGACAGGAAAAATTTCAGAGGAGAAAAAAAAATCTCTGCCTGTATTTGAAATGTAATGTAGAGAGATGAAGAAAATGAGATCCTCTAATGGCCAAGATGCTGTGTAATTGATTGAGAAAGAAGAGTGTGATGAAATGAGTAACTTTATATCCTTTAAAGGAACTGGCCCATGCTCAGAGGAAGGCTGAAAGACTCATCAGAGAGTGATGGGCAGTTATCAGTACCATATCGAAGGTCTGTTAATAGGATCTTGGAATGAGAATTTGGGCTTTGAGTTGGTTTAGCTGAAGGTCGTAAAACCCCGCTCCAGTAAGGCTGTGATCCCCACGGGACGAAAACAAGTGACTGCACTGCATAAAACATGACTACAATTTACAGCACACTTTCTGGCAAAGATCTCAGGCTGCCCCTGAGGGATTGACAAAGCTGTGATTCCACATTAATTGATACAAAGGGTGCTGTTTTCCAGATGACCTCACATCTAATTGAATGAGGCAGACACACTTACCCATGTGATCATGTTTATTGCATGCATTATCATCATTTAGCATTTATCACCCTTTACCAATAGCGTGTAATGGGGAAAGGGGCCGGCTCTGAATAACGACAGACACAAACCCTATCAAAAAATAGCTCTATGAATTTAATTATCTTTAAAGCGATTTCAAAGAACAAGACCTACCTCAGAAGGTTGTTATAAGGAGACTAATGTATGAAAAAATCATATCTGGTATACAGTAAACATTTATAAATATCATTATTACTTGTGTTTTCTGAAAGCATTATCGGTGGGTTTATTAGATAGACTTAGCTCCTCAGGCAAATTCAACTGTTTTCACCTATTTTGTGCACAATGTTTTCACATATGCTTTTTATCCCTCACAGCACTTCGGTGTAGTAGGCATTCTTATTCCTACTTAAAAACCTAAGAAAATTGACGTAAGGTAAAAAAAGAATAATTTGCCATTCATCACTTGGTTTTAAAGTTGTGAAGTGTTTGATTCGAGTTCAGGTCTTCTGACCTCACAGCACAGAATACTGTCCTACATCGCACAGTGTTACGACATTTCACATGTGTGAAGTTTTGTAGTCCACAGACAGACTAGCCATTGGTGTTCAGATAACCCAGCTCTCCATAAAACAAGCCCCGTGTTGTCATGTTTGCCAATTTCTGTGGTGAAATACTCTCACCGTGTGATGTTAAGCTACCAACAACCAGCTCAGAAAATTCTTCTGAACAATCTGCTTTCACTAGCCATTAAAAGCCAGCTCCAGCCCACCACTGACCCTTTTCTTTTATACAAAACTCATAGAAACAGAGCAGAAACCTGGTTTCCAGGGGCTGGGTGTGGGTGGGAGGTAAGGGGGGCGGTTGGTAAAAGGGTACAAACTTTCAGTGATGAGACAAAGTCTAATGTGTAACACGGTGACTGTGGTTGATAGCACTGCGCTGTATAATTGAAACTTGCTAAGAGAGTAGAACTTAAATGTTCTCACCAAGAAAAGGAGAGCGTAAATATGTGAGGTGATGGATGTGTTGATTAACATAATTGGGGGAATCCTTTCACAATGGTTGTGGATCAAGTCGTGACATGTACACTTTAAATATCTTAAAATTTTGTCAATTATACCTTCACGAAACTGGAAAAATAAAGTGAGATCATTTAAAATGAGATAT
>NW_011888815.1:1429976-1431467 GCF_000151845.1 Pteropus vampyrus | reverse complement strand
AGATAGATAGATATAGATATACATATAGATATATAGATATAGATATATAGATATATAGATATCTTCCATATCCAGTTAGCACTAAAATTCAAACTTCAGACCAGTGGTTCTCATCTGCACATTATAATCACCTGATGAGCTTTTAAAAAATCTGTTGCCTGGACTGCACCCCAGACTAATTACATTAGAATTTTTGGTGGCAGGACCCAGTCATCCATATTTCAAAGTGCCCACAATGAATGGAGTTAAGGCTTCATCCTTTGTCTCTCTCTGCCTGCTTCCGGCTGTGTTCTTTCACCCTCAGCCTCCCTGGCATCCTCAGGCTTTGTGCCAGAGACCCTGGAGCCACTGTGGAGAGGCTGAAGCCCACCAGAGGGGCCAGGCCCTCTTCAGGATGGAGCCAGGCTACAAGTCAAAGCCAGGAAATAGCGGGAAGCAAAGTAGGGCGCCCAGAGCAGTGACAAGACAAGCAGCTAAGAGCAAGAGGGGAGTCCAATTCCAGATTCAAGGAAAAGGACCAAGGAACTGAAGAGACATAGAAGCTAAGTAACAGTGATCAAATGGGAGTCGCCAAGGCTCAGGATGGGAGTCACACAGATTGGGGTCCAACCCTCTGTCCAGCCACTTACTGTGCAGCTGCGAGTGGCTTATTTAAACTCTCTTTGCCTCTGCTTCCTCTCCTACAAATGGAAGCCATGGTGTCTTCATGTAAAGCATTATAATGATATGAGAAACTATCATATAATAGTATTTAAAATTTTATTTTTAAAATTAGTCGGATTACTGGTAAGACAACCACCTCTGTCCCGACCAGGAAAGACCATTTTTATTTTATTTCACCCTGTTTTTTGAGCTCAGGTACACAGGTGTGAATCGATCTTTCTCAGTAGATGGCACGTGACCAACTGTCCATCTATGGGTCTCTTTCTTAAATTGTTTTCCACTTTATTGCTTGCTCCAATCTTATTCTCTTCCCCTCCTAAGTTCTTTCGCTCCAGTACTGGGTATACGTACCTCTAATCTACACATATGTTTCTTCGATTCCCTTTATATCTGTGGAAAATATGGAGTATGGCTTGCAGGTAAACCCTTTAAATTTACATGAATAGTATATTAATTTTCCAGGACTGTCATAACAAAATACCACAGATGGGGTGGCCTGAACAACAGACATTTCTTGCAGTTCTAGAGGCTAGGAGTCTAAGATCAAGGTGTCAACAGGTTTGATTTCTTCTGAAGCCTCTCTCCTTCGCTTACACATGGCTGCCTCTTGCTGTGTCCCTACATGGTCTTTCCTCTGTAGGAACATGTGTCTGGTTTAATCTAAATTTCCTCTTTGCATAAGGACACCTGTCAGATTGTGTTGGGCCTGATCTAAAAACTTCATTTAATTACCTTTTTAAGACCTTGTCTCCAAATACAGTTACATTGTGAGGTGCTGGGAGTTAGAGTTTTAATATACGCATGGGGGGAGGGGGGCACGATTCAGTC
>NW_011888815.1:1427747-1429496 GCF_000151845.1 Pteropus vampyrus | reverse complement strand
GGGAGTCGCCAAGGCTCAGGATGGGAGTCACACAGATTGGGGTCCAACCCTCTGTCCAGCCACTTACTGTGCAGCTGCGAGTGGCTTATTGAAACTCTCTTTGCCTCTGCTTCCTCTCCTACAAATGGGAGCAATGGTGTCTTCATGTAAAGCATTATAATGATATGAGAAACTATCATATAATAGTATTTAAATTTTTATTTTTAAAATTAGTCGGATTACTGGTAAGACAGCCACCTCTGTCCCGACCAGGAAAGACCATTTTTATTTTATTTCACCCTGTTTTTTGAGCTCAGGTACACAGGTTTGAATCGATCTTCCTCAGTAGATGGCACGTGACCAACTGTCCATCTATGGGTCTCTTTCTTAAATTGTTTTCCACTTTATTGCTTGCTCCAATCCTATTCTCTTCCCCTCCTAAGTTCTTTCGCTCCAGTACTGGGTATACGTACCTCTAATCTACACATATGTTTCTTCGATTCCCTTTATATCTGTGGAAAATATGGAGTATGGCTTGCAGGTAAACCCTTTAAATTTACATGAATAGTATATTAATTTTCCAGGACTGCCATAACAAAATACCACAGATGGGGTGGCCTGAACAACAGACATTTCTTGCAGTTCTAGAGGCTAGGAGTCTAAGATCAAGGTGTCAACAGGTTTGATTTCTTCTGACGCCTCTCTCCTTCGCTTACACATGGCTGCCTCTTGCTGTGTCCCTACATGGTCTTTCCTCTGTAGGAACATGTGTCTGGTTTAATCTAAATTTCCTCTTTGCATAAGGATACCTGTCAGATTGTGTTGGGCCCGATCTAAAAACTTCATTTAATTACCTTTTTAAGACCTTGTCTCCAAATACAGTTACATTGTGAGGTGCTGGGAGTTAGAGTTTTAATATACGCATGGGGGGAGGGGGGCACGATTCAGTCCGTAACAAGCACTGTGCTGTTGTGGTAGTCCAGTTGCAGTTCCTGGCACTCAGTGAACCACGCACCTCCATGGATCCCGGTTACTGACTCCGGGCTTGGCATATAACTTGCTCTGGCTACTGGAACATCGGCAAATATGATTAAAGTCAAGTCAACAACTCCTTGTGCATTGGGGCGTGCCCTTTCTTGCTGCTGGCAACTCTTTTCCTACCATGTCAGGAAGTGCAGGCTAGCCTACCAGCTGCTGTAGACATGAGACCCTCCCAGACAGAAAGAACCAACATCGACAGCTAAATGGGCAGGCAAAGCCATCTTAGGCAACCCAGGAACAATTGTGTCAATTGACAAGCAACTGCAGGGGAATGAGTGAGCCCAGGAGAGATCAGCAGAATTACCCTTCTTGCCCCAACCCAAAACATTGACTCGCAGCCTCATGAGCTAATCAGCAGTTGTTATAAGCCAGTAAATTTGGGATGGTTCATTAGCAGCAACAGATGACGCTAAAGTTATGGATCTCACTCCCTGTCTTACTTTTTCTCATCTCACATTATGCATTTGAGATGGTGCTATTTGTAGAACTGTTTCACTCCTTCTGGCTGCTCTGTGGCATTCTGTCATGTGCACATGTCATATTTACATATCCATTCTTATAGGGATAAACAGTTACACTGTCTCCAGTTTGTTCTGCTCCACACGCATTCTCTCAGGCATCTCATCATCCGCCCGTGTGAGCATTCCTCTAGACACAGTACTCAGAAGTGAAACTGCAGGGCATTTAAATACCTAGTTGCACTAAATATCATTGTTTGGTCTTCAGAAT
>NW_011888815.1:1420069-1427297 GCF_000151845.1 Pteropus vampyrus | reverse complement strand
GAAAGGTAATCAGAATTTATTGGTAGTGGACAATTTCGCCGAAAGCATTTTGTTCAGGTTATCAATGTGGTTGAAATCATGTGAAGATTTAAAAAAAAAAAACTTGTATAACACTAGAAAACAATTGTACTATATTCATAAAATATATGGAAAACAATTATAATGTTAAGAGAAAAACATCAGCATACAGAATATTATGTAATGCATAATCACAAATATAATGACTGGAACGTTGGCTCTGAGGCTCTTTGCCAACACTAAGTACTTAGACTCTGGTCCGAAAGTTTTGCAGAGCCAAAAGCCAGAAGCCTGCCCAAGGTAGGGAGTATTGCAGGAGTTCTATGCATTAAATCATGACCCCCAAGGATAGAGGCAAACCAGACAAAAACTCATCTGTTCTCCTACTACGGCACAGCCATCCATAGCCTGGAAAGAGCCAGGAAACCTCACACTTCTAAGGCATTCTGGAGGAAGACACGAAGGCACATTCATCCTTGACCTCAGAGAATCTGAACAAATAATTTCCAAGTGCAATGCCCACCAAGGTGGCAAAGAGAACCAGGCACACAAGGAAACAAGGCAACATGAAAGCAAACAAACAGAAGGAACAGACAGCAGACACACACTGGTTATAAAACAACCATGATTGTTACATCTACAGAGATAAAAGGCAAGCTTGGAAATATTCATTGATAACAGGAGACTATAAGAAATGATGCAATAGATTTGAAAAAAGCCAAACAGAACTTTTAGATATAAGGAATTAAGAGCTAGGCGGTTGTGTTGGACAGCAGATTAGACATAGCTGAACGAAGATGAAGAAAAATATTTTCCAGTGCCTTAGTTCCGTGGGGTTGCTATAACAGAAAACTGGATGACTTATAAACAACAGAAATTTATTTCTCACAGTTCTAGAGCGTGGGAAGTCTAAGCTTCAGGTACCCGCAGATTTGGTATCAGTGAGGGCTCATTTCCTGGTTCATATATGGGGCACAGGAGCCAACTGAAAGAGCTCGCAATGGACAAAGATGCCACAATTTGAGCAACAACATAAAGTAGTATTGGATTACAACACACAATATAAAATAAATATCTATGAATCGATACTGATATAAATAAATAATAAATAGGGAAGAAGAGACAAATCTATGCAAGGCAATTATAAATAATGTATGTAGAGGATCCAGCCTGAAAGAAAGGGAGCCCAACTCCCTAATTTTTAAGTGTGAGATGCACAGAGTGCCTTCTTTCCAAAGCATACAGTATGGTGAAACTTAGTGGCGAAACTTGACAGATACTACCTCAGCCAGATGATCAAGGTCAATATCAACAATCATAAATGACCTTTCGTATGATGTGATAAAAGTGTCACTTTGCTTTTGTGATCTTCTTCCCAAAAACCTGTAACTCTAGTCTAATCACGAGAAAAACATAATTTTTTTTTTCAATTGAGAGACATTCTACAAAATACCTGACCAACACTCCTCAACACTGACAAGCTCATCAAAAACAAGGAAGTCTAAAAAACTGCCACAGCAAAGAGGAGCCTAGGGAGACATTACAACTATATGTAGTGTGGTGTCATTAATGCAATCCTAGAGCAGATAAAGGTCATTAGATGAAAACTCAGGAAATCTGAATAAATGATGGACTTTAGTTAATACTAATGTATCAATATTGGTTCATTCATTGTAACAAACACTGCAACTAATGTACAGTTTAGGGATACATGCAAAAGTAATAAAATTATACAGAGAAGCTAAAACATATAGTGATTATCGGAAGAGAAGAGGATCGCAATCACAATGGCCACATAGTTATTCTCTGGAGCGCCTATAATGCTGTGTTTCCTGACCTGAATGAGAGACAATTAGATATTAAAACAGATGTTGGTTTAATAATAGTCATCAAGCTTTATTACGATATGTTAAGCTATACATATCTGTTCTATGAAATTTTATTACCATAAAAATATTCTTTAAATTGGAATGAAATGCACTGAAATAACAAAGGAGATTTTCTCCAAGTCATGAGATGATGGATATTTTTGCTTTTTCCTACATTTTAATATATTTTCTAGTTTTTCCACAGTGCATATAAATGCAATTTCTTATCTGAGAAGAACAAATTCAACTTATTAAAGAAGGAAAGAAAAGCAGCCTGTCAAAGAGAAACTGGCCAGGAACAGCCTTTTTCTTTCCATTTACAGCTTTATGTTGTGCTAAAAGGTGACTAGAAATATACCGGTTTTTGTCATCTAATTGTATACCAAATGGAAGCGTCAGGCAGCATATAACGCCTGAAAAATCTAGAAAGACTGCATTACAGTCTGCCATAAGTCCTTCTAGTGTTTTCAAAGATCGTTTTTATAATTCCCAGTTTGGAAATAAGCTAACAAACAACAAAAATATGATGACTTTGGAGAAGACACAATGACCCACAGAAAAGATGGCAAAAAGTTGCTTATCATTTCACAGCCCCCATTTAGAAGCAATTAAGCATCTGGCCCTGTGCTTTCATTGGTGATGTCAAATACCAGGGGGGAAATTATATGTGAAATAGACAACAGCCTCGGCTTGATTTTGTGCAGGCATTCAAGGGAATAATTCCACAAGATGTTTATCCTCAGAAAAATCCAATACTGGAGAACTTTTTTGATTATATGTGACCTTCTGCAAGTTACATCAGCCTCCCTAGGCCTCAGTGTCCTCATCTGTAAAATTAGGGCTTGAAAGAAATGACCTCTAAGGATCCTCCTAGTAGTAAAATCTTATAACTGAAGCCTATCCAGCATACAGGAGGATAGACCTTATGATAAAATCTATGGTGAAGATACCAGCCTTGAATATTCCACATTTTAATCTATAACAATGCTTTTCAGTGTATGTTCATTTTATCCTCAACAACTTCTATTTTAAATAGAAATAGAAATGCCATTATACTTATCTCAGAAGTGAGAACACTAAATGAATACAGACATAATGCAAAATAAAGTACAAAATTTCAGTGTATTCTGAGAACATAGGACCTGGCATTATACACCTGTGGGCTCTTGAGTATTCCGGTTTTCAAAATTTCAGGCCTTTGTTTCTTTGTTTGCTCAGCTGTAAAATGAACAGGTTGAACTAGATGACTAGATGACCTCTATGGTTGTCTTATTTTATGACTACAGTAAATTCACATCCTAGGAAGTAGAGGTGCTTGGGCCAAAAGCAAGATCTCCTGATGATGAAAATAGCCTTCCCTAATTAATGCTGACCTCGTTTAGCTCAGAAACCTCATATGTGCATGTGGAAAGGTCCCAAGATCACTTATTTGGACACTGCCTGCAGTTTGCACTGAACAATTAGTGTATACTAGTCTCTTCTATAACTGGCTTGAGTCTGTGAAGACCCATGCTCTAATTCATCCCGATGTTTTATAAAGCGATACGACCAGGCAGGTGTCATTCTTGAGACAATACAGCAACAGCCCCAGTCATCAAAATGTTTCCCGCATGCACATTGGCGTTTGTGTCCCTGCCTTCATTATCTTTCAACGAATTTTGTTTTTTTTCTTCTGTGGCCTGGCCTTCGTGACAGTGGGTCTCAAACTTCATGGGGCATCAGAACCACCTGGAGGACTTGTGAAAACAGAGGGACGGACCCGAACCTCAGAGTTTCTGATTCAGCAGGTCTGGGGGGTTTGGGGGACTGAGAATTTGCATTTCTAACAGGTTCCCAGGTGATACCGATGTTACTGGCTCAGGGACCACACTTTGGGATGCTCACTGCTCTGAAAGGCATACTGCTCCAAGAGTAGGCAGACTTAACAGCAAAGTTTTCATGCTGGATGCAATCTGGCCCCCTTTACTTTTTGCCCATCCCTTCCGGTTCTGCCCTTTGGAGCAATATTAAGGAAATTTTCCCCTCTTCCAATTTGACTGTCCTTCAAATATTTGAAAATATATATTTTTTTGCCCACCCCCATGCCCTAACGGTCATTTCGAAGCATGCTATCATAAAAAAGTTGTCTAGTAAAATTTAAACTTTTTCTCTAGTATTGTGTAGTGGATAACCATGTCAATAATAGCAATTCTGTTAAAAAAAAATAATAATATAAACACAAAGTAATGAGGCTGGTTCATGTGGTCCTGAAACTTTTCCAAATGCTAGGACCTTCGTTTAAAAAACAGTCATCACACCACATTCTGCATTGCATTATTATCTGTTAACCTGACTATATCTTCTCTCCTCAGTTTATTATGTAGGTTGGATTCTAAGTTCCACTACTAATTATCTCTTGACCTCGGGCAAATATTTTAAATTCTCTGTGCCTCAGTTTCCTCATACGGTTGTTCTGAGGAGCAAATAAGTGCACACATGTGCACTCATACACATGACACAGAACCATGCCTGCACAGAGTAAGCCCTCTATGTGTTTGTTAAGCTCCTTAAAGAAAAGGAGAATGTAAAAAGATATTTTAAAATACATGGTTGCCTTATAAAGTAACTGGCTTCTCTAAGTAACTAAATTCAATTAATAATAGAGGCTAAGAGTTCACAGAATTAAAAAAATCTACAACCACTCACTTCCTAGGAAAATGGACTGACTGAATTTAACAGAACTAATGAATTTGGTGTTTGCCTATAAATACATTGACAGGATACTGGTGTTACGTTTATTTATTTTTTTTATTTTCCCAATACCTTTGCCCTTCTTCTGACACCTGCCTATCATTACTGACCACTCTATTCCGATGGCCACCAGGAGAGCCCTGTGAGTCAGACACCTGTCCCAAGATAAGCCAACCTCGAGTGGTTTGCTACAGGACAAGAAGCTCAGGCTGGATTTACATTCTAGTTTCCTGTGACACAGACTAGAGAAATGGAGGAAACACTACGTGTTGAATACGGGAAGAAAGACTGGTTTGTAAAGAGAATCAGAGATAAAAGAAATAGGTAGTCACTTCTCAGAGCATCTGTGCTCCTGATTCCAGGTTTTCCTGAGAACTGGTCACATTTGTATTCTCAGGTTCTGTGAGATGCGGCAGTACCCTTAAAATAAATCCCCCTTTTGCTTAATTTAGCTAGTGTGATTTCCTTCCAGCTGCACCTAAATGATTCTAAGAATAGGATCTTCGAGCAAGATGACTACTCTGAAGGTCATCGTCATTCACTGAGATGTAACCGAGGCTACACTCAGCACTCACTAGTGAACTTAGATTATAAAGTGACAAGTAAAAATCTACAGGCATAAAAGTGTTCATCTGAGATGTTATATCCAAGATGTTCGATTGTCAAAAAAAAAAAAAAAAAAAATCTTAGTGAAATTGCAGAAGGTCAAAGTCTGAATCTTACATAAGGTCCACAGTCAGTAGGGAGAAGAGTTAATGAAAGAGACAGGTTTCACCCAAGCATAACCAGCTCATTCTCCAGTTCCACTATGAGATTCTGGTTTCAGGACAAAACGATATCTCAGCCTTCAGTGAGTTCTGCAAATTCAAGGCCTGCCCTATCACATGAGGGAGCCAGACTGTAACAGACACCTTGATCTGAGAGAGAGAGAGGTAGGGGAGGGAGAGAGAAGGAAGGGGAGGGAGGGGGAGAGGGAGATGGAGTTGGAGATAGAGACAGAGACAGAGACAGAGACAGAGAGAGCGAGCACACGCACACGCACACGCACATGTGCTCTAAGACAAAGAAAAAGGATGAATATAAAAGACAAAGCTTCCTTTTGGATCTTCTTGAGAAATCTTAAGCCACGTTTCCACTATTTCAACCAAGCAGTCAGAAGACAAGGTTTCAAGGTTAGGCAGTGATGGATGGGGGCCAGGCCTGGAGCTGCTCCCCAGGGCAGCAGGAAGTCATCCCTTTACATGCCTGAGATTGTGCTCTTTACTTCATTGTCTAGAATAACATCAAATGCTGCCTAACAGGCATTTTCTAGAACTGACAAACCATAATCTGGATTTAATGGTCTCCTTCTTATCTCCAAAGAAAATTTACCAAAAATAATCGGAAGGCCCACCATGAAAGTCATGGCTGTAATTAATACCATGGCTGGCACTAATACGTCTTTAGATTCTATTTTTCAAAAAAGAAGATGGGACAGCCTTTTGCTCTGGCTGATGGCTCATTTTGCCCCGACTGAAACTTAAATCAGCCTGCGGAGAAAACATTTCAAGAAAAAAACAGAGCAGCAGAGAAGCTTTTGCCTAATCAAGGCCTCTTGGGTTGAAATCAGTCTGTGGCCTGTAAATGAGTATTTAGGCAATATTAACCGTTCCGCTTTCATAATGACCAACATCCTTTGTTCACTTAGTCCCTCTTTGTTGGACCATTCCCTTCACAAATTTGACTTCAATTGATTCTTTTAATTGGCTTTTGTAGGGTGTGAAAGTGCAAAATTTCCCACAGAGTAAGGAGAAAGAGACAGACAGTCTCAAGAAAGTACTAGAACAGGGAGCTGGGAGGAAGGTCATGGAGGTTTATGGTGGGGACATTCCTTTAATTTAAAGACCCCTAGAAGATACACTTGCTTACCTGAACGAGTTAGGAAAAAATATATCTCGTCATCATGCAAACCTCTTGATATAACTATTAAAGTGGCTAGAACAAGGGGTGGTTTGTAAACTATAAGATGCATATAAATAGGAGGTTATAGCTACTTTTTAAATTCACTCGTCCTATTAGTTTTCTCTTGCTTAGCTCAATCAACCCTGCCTTAAAAGTTGTGCTCCTTTAGGGAAGAAAATGGGTTAAAAGCCTATGAAACCTAAACTGTCATCACTGTAATTCTTCTGTGTTGGCTTCCCTGTTTCTAAAATCAGACTGAACCCTCGGCTTCACCACTGATCACTTATATGACCTTGGACTAGTCGCCGAATCTCTCTAAGCTTTACTATCCTCATTCAGAAACACAAAACAAGAACTAACACCTGCCTGAAATATAAGACTGCAACATGCTCATCCATTTGATTCGATGTGATAACCACAACAATAGAAGTTTTTGAATAAAATCCTGAGGCACAAAGAGGAGAAAGCAATCGATTCTATCCGGAGGAGTTGGGACAGGGCGCCCAGAGAAGGGAAATTGGAACCTGAAGATTTATTAAGTCAATGAGGACCAGGGATCAATGTGAGAAGAGGCAAGAAGTCACAGGAGCCAAGTAAATAGAGCTGAAAAGGGAAGTTAGGTCTAGATCATGTGCACTGGCATCAAATGAGACACGGCAGTGAGAAAAACT
>NW_011888815.1:1418044-1419399 GCF_000151845.1 Pteropus vampyrus | reverse complement strand
GAGGAAATGAAACTCTTATACCTTATAGTAATAATGATATCTACAATTCAGTGTCCTCTATGTGCTTAGAATATAACGTGCATTATCTCATTTAATTAGGGTTCATTAAGGGCTTATGATAATAGTCATCATATTTATATAACTCTAAGTACCAGAAACTCCTCCAAGCATTTTAAAAATTGCTCACTTCTTGAAACAGCCCTATGACGCAGGTGCTATTAGTGTTCCCATTTTAAATGTGAGAAACATAATGCATGGAGAGGTTAAGTGACTTCACCGAGGTGACAACATCAAGGGCTGGGCCAGGGGTCGAACCCAAGCAGTTTGGCTCCAGAGTCCACTCTCCTGACTACTGTATCATTTACCTATTAATTCAGAAACCCGCTATTGGACATGTAAATTGAGGCACAGACACAGAAGAGACATGTCACAGAGAAATGGGAAGATGCTCACGAGAAACATGATGTGTCCTCAGATCATCCTCTGAAATTCCTGGGCTAACCTAAGACAAGATCTAATTACTTCTGGACACTTGGTTATGATGTGGCACGGAGTTCAGGATGCACAGGGAGCTAGTCTCACCTCCAGAGGGCCTTGGGCAACTCACAAGAAAGTACTTATCAGACAACCCTTATCAAAATAAGTCCCTTTTCCTGCGTGAACCAGGCCGTAGTTTGACTTGGATCCTCTGGAGTCTAGTCATGGAACTAGTCTCAGGATCAGCAGCTTAACACATAGGCCCCAAAAAGTTTGGCCTGCTGCCCAAACTTTCCTTAATCGGATGAAGCTGGCCGAGGTAGCAGGTGCCACCTGCTGCTCTCTGTACTTATTTAGCCACTTTCTCATTAAAACATTTGTAGGTCCACTTTCATTACCGCTTTTAAATTCAACAGGTGAGGTGGTCCAAGATGGTGGCTGCGTAGAAGGACGCTGCACTGCCCACCGCCCCCAACACCCTGTGACAAAACCAAATACACACCTTAGTAGGTGGCAGTTAGTCCTGTGAAACAACCAAGCCCTGAGTGACCAGCTTATGACAACAAACTAGAGAAAGAGAAGAGAGAAGGCTGGGAAGCCGAGGGAGCCCCGGCGGCTGTGGGAACTCTCTGGGGCCTGAGGAAGAGGTTTGCGTCACCCCCACCTCCACGGAGGTGGCGGGAGTCCTACTCGGGGGCTTCGGCCTACCTTCAGGATCACCATGGCGCCTTCCCAGCTACACTGCCTGGAGCCTTCGCCTCCTGGAGCCTTCGCCTCAGAGCAGGGGAGCCGGCGGGAACAACACGGCGTCGCCACAGGCACCTGGCCTCCCTGAGAGAGCGCTCCTCCCGGCAGGCACTGCGCCAGGCACTGTGAGC
>NW_011888815.1:1415605-1416483 GCF_000151845.1 Pteropus vampyrus | reverse complement strand
GAGCCACGTGCTGCCCAGCCCACCTTAGAGCGGCCTGGGATTGTTTCCACATGGACCACGTTCTGTGCAACAAACTGGAGACAGACAGGGGCAGCATAGAGAGGCCGGGGAGCCCAGGCAGCCAGAGGAGGTGTTTCACGTCCCCTCCACTTCGATAAGGCAGGCGAGGGCTCTATCCAGGACCTCACCCTGCCTGCAAGGTCGCAGCTGTGTGTTTCTGGACACATCGCCTGAGCTATTTTGGCCTGGACAAAGGGAGCAAGCAGGACCAACAGGGCGTCACTACACGCACCCAATCTCCCCGCCTGGAACGGCTCCTGCTCGTAGGCCAGTGCCCCAGACGCCTTAGGCACCCGCTCGGCTCCTACCGGCCTTGCAAAGCCACCCGGCACACAGAGGCCACTTCCATATAAGGCTATGTCTCAAGATTTGAAGAGACAGCAATTTTGTCTAATTCCTATAAAGATTTGAAGAGACAGCAATTTTGTCTAATTCCTATGAACAAACATGGAAAGACAAACAAAATAAAAAAAACAGAAGAATATCTCTCAAATGAACAAGAAAAATCCCCAGGGGGCCAGGAGGGGGGACAACTAAGGAAATGGAAATAAATGATTTGCCTGATAAAGAATTCAAAGAAATGGTGGTAAAGATTCTCATAGAACTTGGGAGTGGAATAGAGGAAGTTAAGAGAACATCAAAAAAGAGAAATATAAGAAAAAAACAAGCAGACACGAAGAATACAGTAACTGAAAAGAAAAACAAACAAACGAAAAACATTACAACGAATCAACAGCAAATTAACAACTATGGAAGAACCGAGCAGCGACCTAGAGACAGTCTGGTGGAACTCGACCAATCAGAACATCAGAAAGTAA
>NW_011888815.1:1412817-1415555 GCF_000151845.1 Pteropus vampyrus | reverse complement strand
GCACCCAATCTCCCCGCCTGGAACGGCTCCTGCTCGTAGGCCAGTGCCCCGGACGCCTTAGGCACCCGCTCGGCTCCTACCGGCCTTGCAAAGCCACCCGGCACACAGAGGCCACTTCCATATAAGGCTATGTCTCAAGATTTGAAGAGACAGCAATTTTGTCTAATTCCTATAAACAAACATGGAAAGACAAACAAAATAAAAAAACAGAAGAATATCTCTCAAATGAACAAGAAAAATCCCCAGGGGGCCAGAAGCGGGGACAACTAAGGAAATGGAAATAAATGATTTGCCTGATAAAGAATTCAAAGAAATGGTGGTAAGGATTCTCATAGAACTTGGGAGTGGAATAGAGGAACTTAGGAGAACATCGAAAAAGAGAAATATAAGAAAAAAACAAGCAGACACGAAGAATACAGTAACTGAAAAGAAAAACAAACAAACGAAAAACATTACAACGAATCAACAGCAAATTAACAACTATGGAAGAACCGAGCAGCGACCTAGAGACAGTCTGGTGGAACTCGACCAATCAGAACAGCAGAAAGAAAAAAGAATTTAAAAAAATGAATAAATAAAGATAAGTTAAGGGACCTCTGGAATAACATCAAGCCCTCAAACATTCACATTATAGGGATCCCAGAAGGAGAAGATAGAAAGGAACAGAAACTTTATTTAAAGAAATAATGGCTGAAAACTTTCCTGACCTGGGGAAGGAAACAGACATCCAGGCCCAGGAAGCACAGAGAGTTCCAAACGAGATGAACCCCAAAGACACCCACGCCAAGGCCTAGGGTAGTTAAAATGGCAAAAGTTAAAGATAAAAGAACAATCTTAAAGAAAGCAAGAGAAAAATGAGTTACATACAAAGGAAACCCTCTAAAGGCATCAGCTGATTTCTCATCAGCAAATTTACAGCCAGAAGGTAGTGGCAGGATATGTTTAAAGTACTGGAAGGAAGGACCCTCCCTACAACATAATTTACCTAGAATAATTTACCCAGCAAGGTTATCATTCAGAATTGAAGGAGAGATAAAGAGTTTCTTGGAGAAGCAAAAACTAAAGGACTTCATCACCATTAAACCAGCTTTACAAGAATTGTTAGTCTTCTTTAAGTAGAAAAGGAAAGGCCATAACCAGAAATAAGAAAATATGAGAAAGGGGAAAAACTCAGGGTTAAATCAGACATTTAAAAAGCTACTGTGAAGGTTAAATGAAAAACATATCAAACTACAATAAGTAGTTAGGAGATAAAATATGATAAAAAAGATCTAAAATATGACATCAGTAACATAAAGCATGGAGAGGGGCGTAAAAATGTAATCTTTATAGAATATATTCAAACTTAAACACTTATCAGCTTAAAGTAGATTTTCATAGATAAAGAATGATATACATAAACCTCATGGGAACCACAAACTAAAAACCTACCAAAAATATACAAAGAACAAAGAGAAAGGAACCTAAACAAAACATTAAGGGAAGAGATCAAGAGAAGAAAGGCACAGAGGACAACTGTGAAAAACAACCTAAAACAATTAACAAAGTGGCAAAAGTACATATTTATAAATAATTACTTGAAATATAAATGGATTAAATGCTCTAATAAAAAAGACAGGTGGTTGAACAGATTAAAGACGTGACTCATCTATGTGCTGCTAACAAGAGACTGACTTCAAAGCAAAACACACATACAGACTAAAAGTGAAGGGATGGAAAAAAGATATTCCATACAAATAGAAATGAAAAGAAAGCTGGAGTAATAATACTTATATTAGACAAAATAAACTTTAAAATAAAAAATGTAAAAGAAGATAAAGAAGGACACTACATAATTATAAATGGGTAATCCAAGAAGAGGACACACAGATGGCCAATGGACATATGAAAAGAAACTCAAATTGCTAATCATCAAGGAAATGCAAATCCAAACCATGAGATAATATCACCTCACAAATGTCAGAATGGCTATCACCCATAAATCAAAAATACCAAGTGCTGACAAGGATGTGAAGAAAAAGGAATCCCTGTGCACTGTTGGTGGAATTGTATATTAATGCAGGCACTATGGAAAACAGTATGGAGGTTCCTCAAAAAATTAAAAATAGAGCTGCCATATGATCCAGCAACCCCACTTCTGGATATTTATTCAAATTAAACAAAAAGACTAATTCGAAAAGATCTATGCACTCCAGTATTCATGGCAGAACAATTTACAATAGCCAAGATATGGAAACAACCTAAATGCCCATCAACAGACAATTGGATAAAGAAATTATGCTTCATATATACAATGGAATATTACTCAGCCATTAAAAAAAATGAAATCCTACCATTTGCAACGACATGGATGGACCTAGAGGTTATTATACTGAGTGAAATAAGTCAGACAGAGAAACACAGACACTATATGATTTCACTTATATGCGGTCTCTAAGGAACAAAAAGAATAAAGTAATCAGAAACAGACTCACAAATACAGTTTGGTGACAAACAGAGGGGATGGGGGTTGGGAGGCTGGGAGAATGGGGTGAAGGGTTAAAGAAGTACAAATTAGTAGTTGATAGTTGGGCACGGGGAACATGGCAGAGAGAATACAGTTAGCATTAATATGATGGTTAAGTAGAGGGCCAGGGAAAAGAGGGAGCAATTGGGGGGATCGTTTTATGAACATTGCAGATGTCTAACCAATGTACTGTATACTTAAAACTAATTTAAATAAATACATTTATTTTTTT
>NW_011888815.1:1383788-1411389 GCF_000151845.1 Pteropus vampyrus | reverse complement strand
AGAAAAAGTATTAGTACTGTATATAGCCCATTCGGTCAATAAACATTTATTTTGAAAAACAATATGAAGAAATGAATAAATGAATGAATGAATAAATTTAACAAATGAGCCTATATGGCTACTTCATCAGATTTACAAAGCCACAGATTCAGTCCTACGTCTGGCTAAAATATTTTAGACCACAAAATCAACTCAGTGGGGCTGGACCCGGGTGCTGTGTGTCATTGTCAGTGGCTTTGTTCTTCCTCTCACAGGTACAGTCTCACTGTTATAACATGGGGACTTTATTCTTTTCCAGCATGCTTGCTTGTCTTCTCGGGGAAGAGAGGATTTATAGGTGCTCAAAAGCCCCATGCCCTAAGATCCTCCCTGCCATCACTCAGCAGGTGCCAACGCTCTAAAACCAACAGGACACCAGCCCAGGTAACTGATGCTCAGCGTGGAGACCTTAAACCTCTCCAGGAACTAGTTTACCCCACACAGTCCGGCCAAATGATAAATGATCACCTGGCCACAAAAAGGGATTATTAGAAAAAAAAAACAGTCTAACAGTATAAGACGATGCCTTGATGTAAGGAAATTTAAAACAGCAAAATTCAGAATGGCCCATACACACTGGATGTTAAGTGTGAAAATGCATTTATGCAAATGGAATATAATGAGCAATGTGGAAGCCATTATTGTACTAGTGTGTTGGGAATAGAATGTTTTAAATTATTGTGTACGCTTTTAAATTTTTTCCCATTTCGACCAATACTGTATAAGATTTTGAACAAAAATGAATCGTATATTTCATGATACCTTTTGTCAAAGCAAGAAACTTATGAGCCATTGAATACGTACTACATGCTGAAGGACGTACCTATACTATTGCAACTTACCCTCCCATCAAAAATACAAGGTGGATGTTATTATCTCCTTCATTCAGATCACACAAAGTAACTTACTATAAATGACTATAATAGACTGAATTACGGTTCCAAATCCTTACTCTGTCCTTGATAGTAAGACAATATACCATACCCTTTGCCCTGTAAACTTGAAGTGCCCCTTTGACTCTAGGTTCAGTACATGGCTTGTTCGGGCTGATGGGATTTTAGCAGATGGGACGCGAGCAGAGGCTTCGAAAGTGCTTTTGCAGATGGTCTTGTTTTTCCACCTCAGCCATCACCAACCTAGTCTTCTGGTTCTAAGAAGATGTGTGACACAGAGCGACCTCAGCTGAGCCGAGCCAAGATCAGTCTGCTTCCTACACACCCAACCCCCACACTGCCCCACAAACATAAGAACTACATTAATCCTTATTGCTGTACACTACTGAGATTTTGCGATTGGTTGTTACTTAGCATTATCATGGCCACAGTTAACTGAAACAGGAACTAAGTCAGAATTCAAACTCTGACCTCTCACCCCAAATCCATATCCTCTTTTTCTGTGCCATACTAAGACACAGTCTGGAACTTTTAGTAAAATCACACTTGATATATGGGAAATTGGGCCAAACCAAGTGGGATAGCGAAAACATTCATCTTGGTCATTTTTTTCGCTATGACCTCCCACGCCTAAAATATCCAGATTGGGCTGGCACATGCTCTACAAATGACAATGAATTCTATTAAACCTATTTTAATACAAGTATCGCCTGGACTTCTAAAATTAGACACGGTTGAGAATAAATTTTACATAGTAATGTCTGCTATTAGATAAAAGTGACCACAGCTATTAAAGATCTATCAGGAAAATAGGTAAATACATGTGGTGCATCCAAACAATGGAATATTACTCCTCTATTTTATATAGAAAAAAAGCTATATATATAGATATATGCATCTTTTCTTATGTTTTCATGAGCACAGAGAAGAGCATGGAAGGGTACACACCCAGCAGTTAGACCAGTTCCCTCGGGCGGACGTGAGTGCAGTGGCGAGTGAGAGATTATCTGCATTTGGTTTACACATCTTTGCATTGTTTCACTTGTTTCAACAGTCTTATATAATTTTTAAGCAATTATTTCTTTGACTATTATTTTCTGCTGTCTCTCCTCTCCTGGCACTCCCATTATGGCATATGTTGGTACACTTGATGGTTTCCCACGTTTCTCTTAGATTCTCTCCATTTTGTTCGTTCTCAGAATTCCGTTTCTCGTCTTGCATAGTTTCTACTGATCTATAAGTTTCATAATTCTTTTTTCTGCCACTTCAAATCAATGCTCCAGCCCCTCTAGTAAAATTTTTATTTCAGTTATTTACTTTCCAATCCAAGAATTTCCACTTGGTTCTGTGTTATAATTTCCATTTCTTTATTAATGTTCTCTGCACTAGTAAATGACCAAGACCACCTGCAAAATTCAATGCAACATTGTTGTCATGGTTTAGTTCTGTGAACATATTCATAATGGCTACTTTGAAGTCATATTCCGTTAAATCTGACATCCGGTCATTCTTACAGGCAGTTTCTATTGTCTTTTTTTTTTTTTTTTTTGCTAGCGTATGGGTCACATTTTCCTGTTTCTTTATATGCCTCATAATTTTTTCGGTAATTGAACATTTTCGAATTATATATTGTAGCAACTCTGGGTACTGATATCCCCTCCAAGGCTTGTTTTTGTTATTGTCTTGTGTTCTAGTGACTCACTGGATTTGAGTCAAATCTGTTCACCACCACCACCCCACCCACCACACACACACACACACACACACACACACAGAGTTTTAAGCCTTTGGTGTTGCTCCTCAGGGAGGTACAGATTTGGGGCTGTCTAAAGTCACCCAAAGATGACAATGGTATTGCTATGCTTTCTCTGACATCACCCAGCTGTCAAATTCTTTTCATTGCCAATTGGTTGCTCTATTGTTTTCGACAATGCCCTGGGGCATAAATTGCTCTAACTGAATCCAGTCAAATAGTGACTCCTTTGGAGAAACAGTTTCCAAAGTTCAAGTCTGATGTCTGTTCTGACCCCAGGAGAGATCCCCGCAGCCGTCTTAGCCCCCGGTTCTCTAGGCTGTATCTCCATTAAATCCATGAATCCAATGGCCTTTTACCACACCCTTCGCTGTTCTGGAGAGGCTCCTTAGTTTTGAACTTCTTCACACTCCACTGCAAGTAGAATCCATTCCTTCAGGAAGAGACTAGGAGCTTTCAGTTTTATGGCCTGTTTCTCCCCCAGGCAAAATCTCTGAGCCACATCTCCGGAGCTAGAAGCAAGGAGTATGGCAAGCTCTGCTCTGAGTGACGCCCTGCTTATTTGTTGAGCACCTAGTGGGGGGTTGAGAGTGGGGTACAGCCTGACTGAGGTCCTCTCTGCTTGCCTTTCCTGGCCTGGAACCATCACCTCACGAGCTCTGGCAAAGGCAACAAGACCTGTATTCACAACACACTATGCCCAACGTAGAACATGGTCCCACTTGTGGGGACCGGGCCAAAGAAAGGAACCTCGCTCTTTCAGCCACACTCGCCTGGGACTTACCCTCAGCATCAGGTGGTTGGTGGCAAGGTGCGAACTACTGAAGTCCTGGCGTCCTGGGAAGAAAGCCCTCTGCCTGGAAGCAGAGGAGAGAGAGCCTGTGTTCTTGAGCTGCAGCCATCTGGACTGGCCGAGGAAGGGGACGTCTTGGTCCAAATACCACAAACTCTCCCCTTTCTTACCAAACTTTCATTCATTTTCTCGAATGGGTGTTTTTTCACTTGTTGTTTGCCTTTAGGGCCATTTCCAGAGGCTTCAAATGGTTGGATTTTTGAAAGTAATTTTCACCAGTTTAGCCCAGACAGAACCCCGAAGAGATGAGGCAGGGGTGAGTTAGGGGAAGACAGTGAGACTCTTCATGCTGCCCAGTTCGTCCTCCCTAATTCAACTGCCCAGCTCCCACTAAGGGGAGATTTCATTTCTGTGGCACAGAGACCCCAAAGGTGCCAGCTAAATCAAACATCCCTGTACAGCCAATTCCCAGGTTTCCTTAGAATTGTTACAGTCAGTCATTGCTCCTTTAATCTTGTATTACTAAAGATAACTCTGCTTTGTACGACAAAAATGCATCTGGAGTACAGAATCTTAAAAGAGGATGCGCCCAGATGGTAGTGATATTTCAAGAGATATCAGTTTCCAGTTTGGGAATTTGTAACCCCCTCTGATTTCATTGGTACGATTTTCCAAAACCCCCCTTTCTTTTGCCTGAACATGGTTCAAGTTGTCAGGGGAGTTTCGTGGTGTAGTCATGGTAACCAAGAAACCTCACTATACTACCCGCCATCGCAACCGCCCCAACACACACACACCCCCTTCACACACTTTACCCACAAACCATAACTCACTCAAACTCCAAAAATCATATATAGCCCTAAGATGAGCTTAAAATTACAAGTACCAAAGTGGTATGAACCTCCACATGCTGTGTTTTTGTCACTCTAATTACTATTCACACCGGAGGTAAAAAAAAAAAAAATTAAAATATATATATATATGTGTATATATATCTCTCTCTCTCTGATTCAGCAGCAGATTGCTTGCAGTGGGGCACTTCTCTTTTAACAGCGGGGAGAAGAGAGAATTCGCACCTCCCCCTCACTGCTAGGAGGAAGACCGAAACAAAGTGGCTTTGAAGATGTGCTCATTCCGATTGTTTTCACTTTCCTTGCAGTAACAATTATTCTTGGCTAATAATGTTGGTTTTTAAAGCAGGTAATTAGTGCTTCCGACACTCTAATTGAATTTCCTGAAACCGAAGGCCTGCGGTGTGCAATCCCAGAGATGTGACCACAAACTGAATGTCAGGGACCAGAGGCAAGGACTCCCCGACGTTTGCTTTAGCCGGGCCACACGTGCTGGGAGGTCTGGCGCTCAAGAGACCAGTTTTGGGAGGACACTGATGAATGGAGCTGCCTCCAAGGGCAGGAGACCAAGTCGGTGAGCAGGTGTGTAAACCATGTCTTAAGACAAAGCCCTGGAGAAACAGAGTCTTCAGTCTGGAGAAGGGTGTGGAATTTTAAATCTTCAAGTCTGTGTTTTATGTGAAATCATCTCTGAAGAGCAGAAGAACTGCTTCTGAAGAAAGAATATCCTTAACCAGGGAGACACCTGCTCCAAGAATTTGCCACGCCTCCACGGCGAACGATGGAGAAAGAATGTCCTCGCGCTTTGTTCTGAGGCGCCCTCCGGCCCTGCTCCCTACAGGGTCACGTGCAAGGATTGGGGGTGATTCCAGGAAGCAGGACAGAAGGATAGGGAGAGAGAGAAAAAAAGAAGGAAAGCCAGTCCAGAGATGCATTCGCATTATCCAATTAGTCTGCGTTCTTGGGCCATTAATCGCACATGAAATGTGTCTCTGAAACATCCGTCTGGTGTAAGAAAGGGAAAAGAATTTATTCACGGGCCCTGTTCCCTGTAAGTCCAGGGCTTCCCCCACAGGACACGAACCCCACTCCATCTCAGAGCTGAGCCTCTGTGGATGCTGAGCCATTTCTTGAGTGAGCCATGCCGTGGTGTCTAAAACGCCAGAGGCACACAACACAGGTACAGTGAGGTCCTCCCTTCGGGGAACTTGTCAAAGTCCATGTGGATTGACTGGCACAGCAGCAGTGACCGAAACGAGAGCTGAAGCTAAGAGGATCTGCGTTGGTGCCTCAGAGGTAACCACCCCCCCCAGCAGAAGGTAACAATCAGGGCAAGAGGTAGGGACACTGCCCTGGGATCCTCCGTCTTTCCTCAGGTGTGTAGTAAAGACCCGATTGTCCACGTCTGATCCAGGGATGCAGTTCCTCATCTCTCCCTCTCTAGAATCTTCTCCAGCTCTTGCACTGTGCTTGATTTCCAGTCATCTGAAACTGCCTGTGGCCTCAGACATGGGTTTTGTCTCTGTCTGATCTGCTGGGAGGCACAGCACTGACCCAAACCTACGATCTCCAGTTCTGTACCTTTTCCATTTGCTCCTGCTGCCTCCAGGATCCCTGAACACACTCTGATTCTGCGTTCCTAGAATTTCTCACAACGACCTCTTTCTTGCTTCTGCGGGCACCACCTGCCACTCCCTTCTGACCTGGCCTTCTTCCACGGCCTGGCCTCCTCCTCCTCTTCTGTGCTCTGCCGTCCCCATCACCTAATTAATTCATCCTCTCTTCCTTTCTCCTCTTTCCTTTAGGCTAGCTTTCCTGGGGGGAAAAATCCGATATGCAGTGGCAATGACATCTGAGAACTTAAGGCAAATGCAAAACTGATTTTTAAGCGAGATTATATAAATTGTGGATGGTTTATTATTTCGCCTTGCCAAAATTCCTTTACCAAAATTATGAAGTTGAAGTTCTTTAATACGAGGTAGGCTGAAAAAAAAGTAAATTCATAATGATCAAATCATGAAAACATGCGATTTTAAAGCATTTCATTGGTGTTACCGCCACTGCATTCAGACTCGATGAAACCTTAACACCAGAATTTTGGAAGAGACAATTTTCCGTGAAACTTTGCCCAGTTATCCTATATCTCTTTTCCATGTAAGAAACCCAAATTTCCCTCAGTCATTCTTTCTCTGGTACGTGGGCTATGTTTGTATATTTTCTGTTTATTTCTAAGTTCCTATAAACCGGGTCACATTTACAGTAATCACCCTTGTTTCTTAGGGTTTTCTCCAGGCTATTAATGTAGGGTTTCCAACCCTATGAAGAGTTTCACCTGGTTATTTCTGGAAGCCCACAAGTGGCTGCAGCCACACGTTTGCACGTAAGCGTTTTCCTCGTGTTCCAGCTTTAGTTCCCTACTTTGGTGTTCAGTGCTCCCCACAAAGCTGTCCCCCACTATCAACATCGCAGTCCTGCAGCCTCCTCTCCCATGGGCTGCCACGCAAGTCCAGGGAGGGGCCCAATGACCCGTCTCTGAGACGACTCTGCCTTCCCCACCCTTCTTCCCCCGAGGCATAGTGCACACATCTGCTCTCTGTGCTTCTCCAGCCAAAAATAATTCTTCCAGGAAGGCCTGTCTCATGAAACACACCAGGACTCACACTCAAGATACATTTCCAGACTCTCTACCCATCTATCTTTTCTGCTCTCCTTTCTCTGCATGCTCGTCTTTGGCTGCAGAACGTTCTGGAAATGACACGATTCCTTCAGGCCAAACTTAGTGATTTTCTACTACACTTATCGGTGCTGTTACAATCCATTTGGCTTCAGGGAGAATTATTTGCAAACAAACACTTTTTTTCCTTGGAACTACAGATTCAAGGAAAGGCAAAAAGCAGGGAGGCAGCCAACATTTACTGACATCAGATGGGAAAGAGGAGGCGAAGAGAGGTCCCTAGTTGCCCAACCATCTAATACAAGGGCCCACCAACCCCTGGGGCTGCGGACCAGTACCAGTCTCTGGCCTGCTAGAAACCGAGCCGCACAGCAAGAAGTGAGCAGCAGGCGAGCAAGCAGAGCTTTATATTTGCAGCCACTGCCCAGAGCCAGCATCCCAGCCTCAGCTCCACCTCAGATCATCAGATCATCTCATAGGAGGACCAGTCCCTGGTGCCAAAAAGGTTGGGGACCACTAATCTAATAAATGATAGAGCCAGGAGTCAAACTACAAAACGACCTCTCTTTCTCTCTCTCGACCTCTCTCTCTCTCTCTCTTCCTCCCTGGTCTCTTCGATTACCTTCTTTCATAGTTTCTGTTGGTATGGCTAAATGAAGTTTCCTGTCACTACTCTGTAGCTATTTCAGTTAAGATCCAAATATAAAACTAAACTCTATTTTCTCTGTACTTCCTTTTTTTCTTTAAGTTAGCCCTGAGGACATATTTCCTCCATATTATACTTACAGATCACCTGTCACTTTTTCTTTCAGCAGAAGCCACTGGTGAGGAATAAGCAACTTCCTGTCAAGTATCTCAAAATGAAACATATCTAACATTGCATGCATTCTCTTTCTTGCATTCTACCAAGTCTCGCACCCAGAAAGTTCTATTTCTGTGTTTAGCTTGCACGCATTCCCTAGTAGACACTGTTCATACTGTAGAAAGTCAAAACTTGAAGGGAGCTTATAGCTGTGTGTCCAGCTCATCTCTTTTAAAGATGAGGAAATTGGGGTTAATCAACCAGCCCAAGAACTCACAGTATTTTCCTAGATCACACAAGTTAGCAGCAGAGCCAAGAACCTCTGGGTTCCCAAATGGACCTCCTCCTAATCGTCCTATATATCTCTTTGGGATGAGTCATCCTATGCATCTGGGTGCCTTTCCATGGATTAGCAGCCACCTCCCATATGGGGAAGAGTTCAGTTTTTGCACAGACACACTGTGAATATCCAAAGCACCATTCACTTTTCCATTCTTGTTTATAACACTTAATCTTCACAAAATCCCAGGGACACCTGGAGGTTTGAGCCTTTATGAAGTCACCTAGCAACAGTAAATGGTGAAAGACTGGTTAAATAAGCATGGGTTCAGTGCCAGCCACCTGTTAGGGTGGTGCCAGATGTTTCCACAGGAGCACGACTCTGAATCCAGACAATCGCCCTAAAGATGAGGAAAGTCTCTCTTTCAGGCCCAAGTCTATTACAAATGGTTGAGGGGCACCCTGGGCCCTCCAGCAAATGTCTTCTGAAATCATTTCCACATTCAGATGCACCCCAAAGAATTGAGGGGGGATGTTTGTTGTTTTGCAAAAGCTGTCTCATTTCACTTGACAGAAACTGGGACAGAAAACTAACCGACCCAGAGTCCAGGCCTGCTTTCTATGTTTCAAGGTAGCTACTGCCCTCTAGTGATACAGAAACGAAGCAAAATGTACTCCTGGTCAAATCTACACCCAACCTCAACGAGTTTTTCAGTTACTGATGTCTCAGCAGCCCGAGTAGGTCCTTGGAAAACACCACTATAAGAGAATGCTGCACTGTGGTTGGCCAGCTGTCCCCCCAATATTTCATTTCAGCCAGTTCACACCGAAACTTCCATACTTGTTAAAATACTGAAATGCTCCCATACCAGTTGGCAAGAACCTGCTACCCTAACCCCCTAAGTATTCTCCACAATGCAACAAACAAAGCCTTAATGTCGGCAAAGCAGGGTCTTATGCAGTGTTAGGTCAGTGTTTGGATCAAGCCAGTGATTAAGAATTTCGAATGTGACATTTCAATTGTTCCTCACGATTCCACTAGCGGGTTCATTCATCTGTCCAGTCATCACACCTACTGAGTCCTAGATGCTGTATTAGTCACGATGCACAGGAAAAAAGGATGCTATAAGGTTAGTCTTGGGGGACCCTCTGGGCATGAGATAGCATCTAGTTTAGTTAATCTTGTCCTGGTGGCCTGCAAACATTAGCAGCCAATGACTAATCCACACCCAGGCTTCTTTGGGTGGAAGATCATTGGGGTAATTACAGTACACTATTTGTGAGGTTACGAGAGCCTGGACCTTGGCTCCACCTCTTAATAGTTTTTTGGTCTTTGGCGAGCGAGTTACTTTACCTTTCTACACTTCAAGCTCCCTGTCACTAAAGGGAAGAAAGTAACACATCATTAGGTTATTATGAGGATTAAAGGAGACAGTCTAAAAGTCTCTATCACAGCCCTTGCCGTATAGTAAGTTTTCAATACATGTCTGCTAGTATTGGATCACAAAGTAGTAAAGGTTAAAAAACTTATTCACTAATCACCAAATCAAATGTTTCTACTACTTTAATACACTAAAGAACAAAAAAGCTTAGGTCATTGGAGCAATTCCACTTTCCAGAGACAGTCAGATGGAAAAACACTTAAAGGGACAGGGAAACTAGAGCGTGAAAAATATGAAGAGAAAACAAAAATGGCTTCAGTCATTTCACACTCACGGCATCAGTTTAATGATTCAGTAGATGCACTTACTACACATGGCATTATTTATAGACATATCCAAACAGCTCTAGAGGGACACATGGTAAAGGTTTATCTAACCAGTGGTCATGTCATTGTAAACCTGGTAACGGGTCCCTTTGCTTCTACCTGCAGACTTCCTTTTCATGGCTCAGGGCATGTGGCTCTGTGTCCTCCTCATGGTCACGGAACCGAGGGCTAGTCAGTATAACACAGGAATGTGAAATATAACTGATTCCTCGTCTCAACTTAAAGGCGCTTTACAGAAAGATGACAGGCTTCCAAAGAAACAGCTCCTCCCTCCACTGGCCGTGTATCAGCATGTTTCATTAACAACAACAGTATCACACATGCCTCCTATACCTACAAAGTATTCTTTACAAATCTTAGAGCACTTCCCAGGGCCACAGCCGATACCTGGCAAGATTGTCTCTTTTAACTTCCTTCTGAGACAGCAGCATTTCCATCATGGACCCTGCTGCTCAACCTCATGCATCTGAAAAGCTACACATGTCCTAAGCAGTCAAAGGACTGAGATAGCCACTTTCACAGCAGTGACGATAGAAAAGATTCAAAACCACTAGTTGGACATTTGGGGAAAACCATGAATAGTCACCCACATCTGGATACTTTTCACCTCTCCCCAAAATAGGCACATGTCTAGGCTCCCTTCCCTCCCACCCCCCGCAACCGGGGGGACTAAACTCTCTAACCCCACACCATTGCTCATTGAAACCCAAAGGCTTAGTTTGCACTTTCTAGGCTTAGCCTACGACTTTAGAATAGAAAATTTTTTTTAAAGATTCGTAAGCATAAATCAGTATGGTAAGATGGACCAGCAAACTTTGAGAAGCGTATCTCTAACACCTCAACCTGCTTCATCTACTTCACCCATCATGTCAAGAACAGAGAAGTAATAATAAAAGATACAGACAGTCTCTTAGTATGTTAGTGTCGGGGACCTCCAGGATTCAAAAACCTGGGGCCAAATCTCATGCAGAAAGATAACCTTAAATCCTCCTCTACTCCCGAAACCTAAAATGCACGGACCAGCTCCTTTACTATTTGGCCCCTTAAGGGAACTATAGCAGAATTGACAAATCTGTATTTAACTATTTGATAAATATTTCACACTTGAAAGTTTTTAAATATCTTTTGGATTTTTTTTTTCATCCTTTATGTGAAAAGAGCTCAAGTCAAAACTAATCCATGGCATGGATATTAAAAAACAAAATAATTTTTATATCTATCTTTATGCTGTTGGAGATTTTATTTTATATGTCACAAATATCTCCATCTTACTTCTCCCAAATGCAATTTTCAATAGTTGAGCTACCTTATAGAATCATCTATTAAACTTACTGGACACGCAAGTGTCTGTTCAGGACTACCTGTACAACAAACTTCCCTGCCTCTCTCGTCACCATCTAAGTTCTGACACACATCCCAACAAGGTACTGTCCACATTCTGATTGCAAGTGTTCGGCTTATAGTTCGCTGTTTCCACCATAAACTATAGAGAGTGTAGGTTTCTGAAAAGTATCCTTATTAAAATCACTGGCACAAAGACTAGCAAATTAGCTATTAGCAATTTGCTCTAAACATTTGTTAAGAATTTACTTTGTAATTATTTGGGAGAAACACTTTAATAAATAAGAGCCATCTATATAATTTGCTCATCAATTGCTTACCAGTTGTTTTTCTGAACATTTCTTTAAGCAATCCTTGGCAATGTAGCTCAAAGACTAATTTTCCCGGAATGCCATTTTTATAGGACTTTGTTCCTACTCTATTGAGATCACACGTGCTGACTTAAAGAAATCTGAATTCCTGAGATTATATATGTATGGCAAGAAGTGGGGGACAGGACACTTGGTTTTGAGTGGTTTGCTCTCCTGAGAGATGGTCACTGTGAATAAACTTCGTAGCGAAGTCATCAGATGTGGCGACCACATTAATTTCGGTTGAGACACCTCCAGACAGACCTTTGCTTTCTAAAGGAATACATATTTATGGTCTCTGAAATTTTATATTCTAAGCCAGCAGGACCAGAAGTAAATGGACAGCTAAGCATGTGTTTCCAGGGGAGATGACAAAGACACCTCATTTCCCAGCTCATGTCTTGGACCTTCTGGAGGTATGTTATGTCCTGCCTAATAGATCTCCTGTTCATTCTATAATTAGTAGTGACTACGGCAAACTTTATTTCTCCATTTAGCCTATGTGGATAGCTCTAGTCCCTGTTTCATTTCATTATCCACATTTTTGGAAACCTCACTGCTGTCACAGAAGCCACGCATCTGAATTTCCCACCATGTCTCTGCAAATTAAATAAAATGGGCTTTGAGCGTGTCTCGGAAGAAAAGGCTCTGTGTCATTTACTTCCAAACTGTTCTTAGGGCTGTGATTAAAGACAGCGCAGCTACCGACAGAAGCATGAAAATTTGGACGGGGAGAAATCACTTAGAGGTAGAGACACACCGTAGCCATTCTGAAAACACATGTAGAAAGAGGTCTAAGTGCAGGAACTCATCCCATTCTCCCTGTCTCTTATCTAAATGAGAAGCGTTCATCCTTTTCAAGAGACATTTTCAAGCCAAGTCCAACTTGATTGTCAATTGTAGGTCAGGTTTACACCTGGTCATTTTTTGGCTGCCCTCCGTGCATCCCTAGGTAGCAGAAAGCTTTTAGGATCAAAGTATACCATTGCAAAGCCCAATGGATTGCGATGTGCCACAAATATATTTGTGTCTGTAAAAATCATTACCACATGAAAATGGTCAAAACAGAGCTTATCAACCCCCAGGTGAAAAGGCATCTACCCTCTGCTGAGCCTAGGAATTAATTAGAGGCCTAAGACCAGACATGAGTTCCCAAGGACAAGGCCTGGGTAAAACCCAGCAGGTTCTAGGGAAGGGAATATTTTCATTGACACCCTTGAATTACTGATGTACTGCCACTAGTTGATTGTTTCTGAACTTGAAGAAAATGGTAATCGTTTCTCACGGGCTGCTAGCTTTTGTGTGTTCTGGTTGGACTGGTTTTAACTTATCAGGGCCATAAAACTTCCTCAGCAAATCAAGATGGCAGGTTGTCAGTTCTACTCAAAATATGGTTCAAGGACTGACAGCATCCATATCACCTAGGAGCTTGTTAAAAATGCGAACTCTCAGATCTCACCCCAGATTTCTAGGGGGTGGGACCTACCTGAGTGTGATTTTTAATGCTCCTCCGTGTGATTCTGATGCGCGTTCAAGTTTAAGAAGCATGATCCACCTATCCTTTCTCCCTTGCCTCCTTTGTGACAAGATCGTGAATTTGGAGGAGGGGTGGCATTGTTCCCAGGTAAATATCACATTTCTCAGCCTCCTCTGCAACAAAAGGAAGTGATGTACATGTAGAGGCAACTAGAAGGGGCAGCCAGAAGAGCAGTTTCAAGGTGACTCAGGGTGACTCAGCAGGAAGGTGCAGCCCTGTTGCCCCTTGCCCTTCCTTCTGCTTGCTGCCTGAACTGTGGTTGTGAAGACTGGTGCTCCAACAGCCATCTCAGTCCATGAGGCAGCCTCGACAATAGAAATTGTGCACTAAGAACGAAGGAAACTAAAGACAAGAGTCTGTTCCCAATGATCGGATGACAAAGTAGCCACTCCAGCCATGGCTTTCCTTCCTCCAGATTCCCGTTATATGAAAGAGAAATAAACCTTTAACTTAGTATAAACGTATTCTAAGCCTGCTTGTTTGGGTTTTCAGTTATATGCCATCCAACTGAATCCTAACTAAACCCCAAATATCAGGTCAGTGTTAGCTCAGATGCACCCCAGAAAAGCTAGACATGAAGTAGAGAGACTTTCCCCAGGACCACTGAGAACCTAGCCCCACTAATACCCTGCTGGCATTCCTTGCCCTGATCCTTTCTTCCATGTAAAACTTTCCGTAAAGTCAATTAAGTAAAAACTGATTAAGTTCTGCAGAAAAATGAACAAGTAAGTCTTTTCCCTTATCTGGTTTACGAAGATAAGAAATTGGCACATTCCTTGAGAAAAAGACACAAAGAGGACAATCACATTCAGCTGATGATAAAGAAGAATCTTCTTACAATCAAATGTGCGTCTTGCTGATTATAAGGTTTGTTTTCATTGCCAACTTAATATCCATCTTGCCCAAATGCTGGAACTGAAATGAGGCAGGAGGCAGGAACTGTAACCCGTTTTTTTTCACTGCTGGATCCTCAGAGTTTAGCACAGAGACTGGCACACAGTAGGGACTCAGTAAAAAATTGTGAAATGGATGAATACGGATTTTTCTGATCCTTCCACTCATTTTAGGTAAACGAATCAAGTGAGTTTTTAATGACCGGCCTCAAGGAATAGAGGGTAAGGGTTAGTCGCATTGTCCCAGTCCCCAAAGACTCTGTGGGAGGCCCTGGAGCAGGGTATCAGTGACTAGGGAATTAGTCCAGAAATACGGAGAGAGCTTCACCACAGGACTTGTAACCCACTCCTAGCACTATCTGTCACCTTGGTCACATCATTTAATCTCTCAAGGTCCCCATATGCAAAATAGAGTTAAAGGAAATGACTCTTAATGTTCCTTCAAGCTACTCCTATCAGTGCAGAAATCCAGAAGAGACCTCAGTATCTGAAAATAATCTCTAGCCTCAGTTCTTAAAGGTTTGCTTACAATTAATTTTATTATTCTTTTAATGAACTGTCACAAGATACCAGGGAACCCTGGTAACGGGCTGATTTATAACATGACCTTGGGCTCATGTGCTATAAATTTCACAAATAGGCACATCCCTTTCACTAATTATTTCCAATAAATCGAAAGATCGAAAATCAGCATCAGTAAATGACACAATACAGTTGAGACTATTAATTGCTACTCCCAAATTGGGCATCATAAAATAGATCATGAACTGTGAACGAATTTGCTCAACAAAGGAGAACCTCATCCCTTTAATCCTCCATGAATGCCACTGGGAGTTTCTCTGGAACGCGAAATGAAAAAGAAGTGGATGGCCAAGAAAGCTGTCCACTATCTCCCAATGACCTGTCACAGAGACTATATTTTAGGAAGCATTTATTACAGCAGGAGTGACAGCGTTTAAGAAATGGCCACATTTCAGTGCCAGACAATTCTTCATGGGGAAAGGGGTGAGGTGAGAATTGCCTTTGATTAGGTTAGGTGGTTGGTGTAAGAATCCATAAAGATAATGCAAAAATTAGAGCTTGGAAATCAAATGAATTTTACCCCAAAATTACTGCAGCCACACCAACACTCAAAAATTAATCACATGTTAGATTTACAAGATCCATCTTAACTAGAAAGGCAGGCTTTAACTTTCTTGTACATTTCTTAGCTGATTATCCCAATGAAGAACAATGTTATAAGTGATATAGAAACCTCAAGTTTACACACTCTCTTGTATGAAATAGCCACTGTATTTCATACCATAAGAATGCAGCAAGTATATTAAGTATATTACAAGTATATTACACTGGTCTTCTCTTTATTGACATAGCATTCTGTTAGGTAAATTCTATAAAACAGTGACAGAAACATTAATACACAATGGCATATTTGTATATTGGGGGAAATCAGGGTGTCAGATCAGAGTTGATGTATTTTCTCTGTACAGAAAAAAAGAGGTGAGGGGAAAGAGAAGCAGAGTAAACATTTTAACCATTAAAACTGATCTCAGCTTGAGGGTAGAAAGGTGCCATAGAATTTACTCTTTCCCCGACTACTTATTACTCCAGAGAACAACAGAAAGATGGCCTGAAGCTATCACAGGACCTAAACAGTTCTCCAACACTGAGAAACACTCAGCACACCCATCATTATTCTGTTTTAAATTTCCAGAGGCTCCTGGTAGGGAAGGTGTGGCACCTTACAGCACTGAGAGTATTGCCTACCAACTCCAAGCACAAGTTCTTGCAGACTCACGTTCACCTGTCCTCCGCAAGTTCACCTCCAGGGTCAGAAGTTCCCAGCTCTGTCCCTTCTATGCAGGACAGTTTTGACGAATAAAACGTGTTCCTTTTTCTGTGTAGTCAAGACTTCAGCCTATTGTGGACCCTTGCCAAAGCAATTTGTCCCAAGTTCCACATCCAACCCCGTCCTCACCCTCGATTCATGTTCCAAGCTGGATCCCACAAAAGTTCTCTTGGAGCACTCAAGGAAAACATATTAACACCCACTACACTCCCTGCTCCCAGGTCAATGACAGCTGTTTCGAAAGTCCCCAACTGAGACACACAGCATAGATTGTGCATGGGATCTGACCGTTCTAACAAACCCGGGTAGCGTTTTCCTGCTAAAAGGAACAGGAAGCGTTCACACTTTGAAGAACTGTGGCTGCACTTCCCCACCCCGCCCCCCTGTCCGCGTGTTGTCCACCGGGCTTTATTCTCACCTACGAGGACAGTGCCAGAGGCCACTGAACACTTCTTGTGTTGTTTCTGGGTGAGCAGCAAAGTCAAATGCCAGTTCTGAAGACACTGAGCTTGAGTTTCACAAGTGATTTGTGTAAGAGAGGAAAGGACTCCACCTACATGGAGAAAAGTGCCTGGATTAAGTGGACCGTACAGGGTGAGTTTGCTAAGTGCATCCTCCCCGTCGCAAGTTAAATGGCTATAAGAAATTGTGCTTGCATTTCATTTGATCAGACCCCATTTCCTGGAACTTCAAACACCAAGTCCTCCCAAATTATGGCTATAGTGCTGGCATATATTTGCAGATATCTTTTCCGCAAATTAAACCCAAATATAGTTATATGTACAATGTTAAAGAATATCTATTTCATTAAGTTTGAGTAGATCAAAATAGGAATAAATATCATTCTTAAATGTATCACTCAATCCTCCTGGAAAGCTCAGGATGCCTAGGAAAGGGGGAAAGTATGTTTCTATAGATAATGCTCAAATATTTGGTTTTCTATAACTGAGTATCTTCAATGCTATTGTGCCAATTTTCAAATGGAAAATACGATAGGTGATACTTTTAAATGCAAAAATATATGTATCCTGTACTTCCAGCCCAATATTTATATAATGACTCTAACTTCCTGCCAAGTCAATTTGTTAGGTCATTGGGCTCCAAGAAACTTTATGAAGGAGACTGAATGTTTCTCTAGTTCAAATTCATTCTGAAATGCAAATAAGTCCTTGCACCTCACTTGGGGGAGTGCACACTCCTCGCTTAGCATGTGCACCCACTGGAGGGTGTTATTCCTCCTCCCCTGTCTTGGGTTGGATAGACCTGAAATAAGCACACAGCTTTATGATTATCGGGGTGGCTCAGGACACCCCAAATCAGTCACCTGAGTTACAAACATCTTGACAGATGTTTGTAATAGGTCCTAAACTAGGGGTCACAAAATCAACGTTTCCTCCGGTGCTATCCAAGGTCCTCTGGACGGCGACAGACAGGAAGTGTGGGGGCACTGAAAGTTCCCAGATGAGGTTCTTCTGGCATTTCCTTTCCTGGTGAACCGCTCACATTAGGACCTGCTCTCGGGTCTCTGGCAGACGAAGGGCAATCAGGCCACCACCAACTAGGGAAGTGGCAGCCAGGAGAATGGGGACCACTTTGGTTATCCCAACAAAAGAAGCAAAGATGGTGTTTCCCAGAATGGCTCCAAATTTGCATAATCCATTGAGGATGCCAAAGGCCGTTGCCCTGTAAAAGAAGAAGAAAATAAATAACCCTGAAAGACACTAACTACCCACATTCAACCCATGAGACCAGGTTCTTTCTTTTTTTTGCTGTGAGGAAAGGTATAGTGAAGGTGTGGGAGGGAATTTTCTTTTTCCTAAATATAAAAGTGACACATTCTCATTTTAGTCAAATTTGGAAATACAGACTAACATAAAGATGCAGGGATGTATAACCTAACCACTGAAAGGCAATTACCACTATTAACATTTCGGAGTATTTCCTTCAAACTAGTTTCTTTTCTTTTTTCCCAAATATATCTCTTTTTGAATTTTCTCAGGTGATACATGAATATTATGAAATAATGAAACGAAGAAGAAAGATGAAGCAGAAAGTATAAATGTTCCCCCTTAATAACACCTGCGATCCTCTTGTGGCAGAGATTTCTAGTTGTCCTGAAATGGCATTTTTCCAAGTGTAAAACTACATTTCCCAGACTCCCTTGCTGCTGGGTGTGGCCACGTGACCAAGTTTTGACCAGTGACATTATGTGGCTGCTCACGTATGAGCCTTTTGCTCTCTTCTCTTACACTCTTATTCCTTCCATCTTGCTTCCTGGAACGTAGATGGTTTCATCTTAGACTATGGCTGAGATCATGATAAGGAGAATAACAAGATAGAAAGAGCCTGCAGAGCCTGCTCTGGACTTCTACAGGAGGGAAAATATAAAATGCCCACCTTCCTAAGGCCACAGTTTGGGGCGGTTTCTATCACCCATGGCAGAACCTAACCCTAATTATTATCCCCCAATCACACTTCTCAGCGATTATCATTATTGACCATCTGTTTTTCCTTGGCTCCATCCGTATGCAGAGGCCATATTCTCAGCACTCTCTCTCCCCTACTGAAGGAAAATGTTTCTTTTTCATACCACAAGTTTATTAAGAATATGGCTCTGAATTTGTACTTTAAATTCTTTTTTACATTTCCTTTTCTATAACTGTATCATACTTTACCACTACAATTACCAACATCCAAACCCAGTCTTCTTGTTTTCAGAATGCTCTTGGATATTTTCACAATTTTCTTTTTTCTAAGTAAGCTCTAGACTAATTTTTTTAAGTTCCCAGAGGGGATAAAAATCTCATTGAATTTTGAGTTGACTCTTTCGAGTTAGAAAAAAACTAAAGAATATTTGGCATTTTGGTAAGATTAAATCTTCTTAGAATTCAATAGAGTATATTCTGACATACATTTAAGTCTTCTTTTATATCTCTCAGTAAAGCTTTATGGTTTTCTTAACTAAGTGTTTTACCTTTCCCATCAAATTGATTCCTAGCTATTTTCTGATTTCCAATGTTATTAAATGGATTTCAATTTTATTTTTATTTTTAAGATGCATTTTAAAGTTTGTAATTATTTAGTTATATTACTATCTTACCAAATTAGTTTATTGTTTCTAGTAGTCTCTTTAAGCTAATTTTCTTGGGGTTTCTAGATGTACCATCATAACTCATTCAGATAATGATAATTTCTCCTCTTATTTTTTGTAAAACTTAGAAGCTCTTTGGTTCAGGAGATGGTGTGCTGTGTTCTTCCGTAGCAGCCTATATGCCAGTAACTCTGTCACCAATTTAAGGTTTTTTGCACAATTTCATTTACTGCCTTCCATGACTTCACAGCCCTTTCTGACCACAGGTCCCCTTTATCTGCTATTCATAAATTTTGCAATTCCCCTTCCGTGAAAAGAAATAACTGCTAAGCAATAGCCTTGTCCCTATGCCTTTAAAAGAGGCCTCTTGCCACATGGCTTCTGCGAAATAAAAGTAAATCCTGGGTACCTCACCACATGCTCTGCAAATGTCCCAGACTGTTGTGCCTCATCCCCACCTTTATTTTCCTCCACTTCTCCCCAGTCCTGTATTTGCCTAGTTCATCACCTTTTCACCTTGTCTCCCGTCGACAGGTTTGTTCTTAACTCTTTGGTTGTGTGATGCATGTGGCATCCCCTCTTATTTCTCTCCCCTAGACATGATTTGTACTCATCCTTTGCATCTTTGTCATCCACCCTACACCAGCAGGCCTATACCAGCCCTGAAGCAGGAGAAACTCAACAACCTAAGACACATTTGTTCCATGCAACACCAGGCATGCGAAGATGGCCACGGTGGAGGGCCTTGGAGCAGGCAGGTTTCTAGGTAAAGACCACACAAGTCCCAGAGAGAAGGCCAGGGAAGAACCAACCTCTGGTTGGTGGGATACAGCTCCACGGTGATCACATCCAGAGCATTCCAGGCAGCGATGCTGGTCCCACAGAACAGGCACTGCCAGCCAATCATAGCGGACTCACTGTTGCCGAAAAATAGGAAGAAGCAGCAGACTGCCGAGATCAGCATGGAGCCACCTGTGGAAGGAGGCCAAGGGCAGAAAGAAGCATGAAGCCTGTGTCTGAGATGAGACTGTCACCCGCAGGTCTTGCCCCAGCTCCCATCTTCACGGGTATACCTACAGTGACAGACTGCCTCAAGTAAAAGGCCCATCTCATGCAGAAAGCACAGCTTAAATCCCCACATCCATCGTACCACCCCAGCCATGGAATGAGAGCTTGCACCATGTGTCACATCACCAGAGTCAGCCTCCACGAAGGGCTTCGGAATCACCACTCTGTGCTGCTGCCCAGCGCAGAATAAGGGGACCAGGCAGAGCGGGTGTTGGTTGAGAGTCTATTATGTGCCAAATATTCTAGATGCTTGAGATATGTCAGTATCGGGGGGGGGGGGGAAACCTTCTCATGGAATTTGCAATCTAGTAAGAACACAACTGTAAATGGGCCATAGAAGGAAAACCTGATTATTCTCCATTTATGCCCATCTCCATCCCAGATATCTGATCTGCCCTTCTCAGTCTTGCTCTTTGCCCCAGGGAGGAAAGAAAGCACATCCCAAGCAACCAGCTTGGAAATAGGGCAAGAGTCCCCACGAGGAATTGGAGCCTGGGAGAGGGCAGTCCTCCAGTTCAAGAAGCCAGAGGCTGATCTGGCCTCAACACCAAGCGCCTCTCTGGGGAGCCTCTGCCTGGAATCTCGTCTTCATACCTGGAGCAGCCAAAACTAATGCCAAACCCTGCCGACCAGGTGGAAATAACTATCCACCTGGACTCAGAATTCAGGAAGGGGTAGGACTGTGTGAGCAGGTAGCCGGGTCCTTTTAAACAGCCGGGAGGGAACTAGAATGAAGGGACGGACACTGGCATCGAGTGGGCCAGAACTGCGCTGAGAGCTGTGACATCTACGCACTTGCACGGGGCTTGGTTTATAAGAAATGCCGACGGATGTTTGCTGAGTCCAAAATACTATTATCAAAGGAATCGAGTGCTAGTCAGGGGACTGCCCTTCAACTATGTGAGGTCTTCCTGTTATAGGTCTCTCTGGCCCACTGAACTTCTGCTCGCATAATTCGTATTCTTCTTCTGATTGAGAAGCCTGAGTTCAAATTCCAGCTTTACCTGTGTGACCTTGAGCAAGTCACTTAACCTTTCTATGCTGTTTGACTTTTCCCATCTGTAAAATGTTGATAAAAGTAGTACCTATCTGACAAGGTTATTGCAACAGTTAAACATATTAATATTTATAAAATGTTTAGAACAAAGCCTGATCTATAATAAGCACTTCACGGGGGTTAATCAAATGAAATTTCTAGTTTATGTCTGTCTCTCCCAATAGATCATTTGCTTCTTAAGCACAGGGATGCTGTCTCAATCCCTACTGCCTTCGCATTGCTTACCACACAGCCTGGCAGAGAGTAAGTGCTGCATAAATAGAAGGGTATTAAATGAATAAATGAGGAGTAACAGCCTCATAAGGAAAACTTCTATTTCATTTACAGTGCTCCTGCCCAAGAGAGAGTGCAGCAGAGTGAGCAGGACAAAGGATGCTCCAGCAGACTCTGTAGGGAGATTTGTCTCAAGACCAAGGACAAGACTGTTTTAAAACAGGCTGTCCATCAAGACAGCTACTGAGCATCTACTATTTACTGTGCACTGAGGCTATCAGAGTTGACCCACTGTATGACGGGCCTTTTTCTAGAGACAGAAGGACAAGCAGAAAGCACTGAGTTCTTAATAAGCTTGCAATTTCTCTCGGAATCAAAATACACATAATAAAAGAATAGGATATAAAGACTAATTACGTATTACTTCCAGATATCTGATTTGGGGAGTATGGCTTGATTGAGCATGTAGAAATCAGCTTTGACCTGGAATGCATTCATGAAGACATGAAGGGCTTCAGTGGTGGGGAAGAGGCTGTCCGCTCGCTGTCTGCCTGGCCTGCTCCCTGTGCCCAGACTTCCCTTGGCTCCCATGTGGGAGCATATGGCTGGTCACGGGCAGTGGGCCATTCTCATTCAAACGTGCAACCACCTCACCCCTTAGAGACCTTCCTTTCCCAGGAATGTCCTCAGCTACTCCAGGACCTGACCACACATTATGTTCAATCCTCACAAAGCCCGACCTGCTAGTTATAGGTATCCCCATCTTACAGATAAGGACACTGAGGCCTGGAGAAGTAAAGGAACATGTTCGAAATCAAACAGCCTTTGATAGGGTTCCAGCATGAGTCCGTCCGACTCCAAAACCATATGTATTGTCACTATTAAATAATAATAACAATATCATTTGTTTTTAACTGTCAGACAAAACTAACGCTCGTTTAAAAAAGAGCATTTTATATTTTTCTCCTGCAATAATCTCACAGAGCATGCAGAATGGATGCATTTTACATCCCTATCAAAGTGCCAATAAAATAAGTGACTGTCACAGAATCGCTTTGTGGGGAAATGGCGATGAGCCCCTCCACCTGGACCTGAGGTCTCAGACCACTCCCGCGGGGCTCTGGGGCTTTATCTACGTGCCTCCTCGACGCAGGCAGAATCTGCATTACCTATGTGGTTTCCTGGGCAAGGTTTCTTTAAGAACATGAACAATTCCACTTCTGCAATACACATGGAGCCACTTCCCCTGCCCACCGGAGCACAGACGTGCCGTCCCTGACCACTCACCAATCATCTTGAGCCTTCCGATGCGATCCATGAGCAGGGCGGAAATGATGTTCCCGGGCAGTACGGACAGACTGCCCAGGAAGCTGACCAGGTAAATCAGGAAGTCGTTATCTTGCTCGAAGTCCATGTGGCAGCCCTCCTTCTGCTCCAGAAAGGTGGAGTTGATGAACCGACAGTTGATGAACTTATGCTCGTAGAGGTCTGGGAAGAAAAGGACAGCTTGGCTCATGTAAAGGGGAGGAGGGCTGTGAGGAGGTGGAGCAGAGGCAGGGGTGGCCTCATGACCCTTCCACGGCAGGCTGTGCCAGCCTCTGGCTATCAGACTCTCTCAAAGTCAAGGTGACATGTGGCCAGGTATGGATGAAGAAAGAAGCCTCTACAAATGTAATGACCTGTTGAACTTTGATCAGCAAGAGGAAATGAAACGTTCATTGAGAGGCACGTTTAAATACACCCACTCTCCGGCCAGATAACAGTGCTGTCTGTATCAATGAGATGACACACCAGGCCACCAGGCTGGGCCTCCAAGGCTACTGGTTTATAGGAAGCAGGAGACAAAAGAATTAGGTCCAAGATGAGCTGGCCACTTCAGAGGCCATACAGAAATCTGAACATTTTTCTACATAAAAACCATTTGCTCAGTGGTTTCCAGGGTGGGGGAGATGAACAGGGAAGCACAATTTTTTAGAACAGTAAAATTGCTCTTTATGATACTACAACAATAGATGTATGTCATTATATGTTTGTCCAAGCCACCATGGAACACCAAGTATACAATATACGACACTCAGAGTGAAGCCTCATGAAACCTATGGCCTTTGGATGATAATGACGTGACAATGTAGGTTCACTGGCAACGGATGCACCATTTGGCAGGGGTGTCTATAACAAGGCAGGCTATGTGTGGGGGCGGGACCACACGGACATCTCTGTACCTTCCTTCTAATTTCATTATAAACCTAAAATTCTTTAAAAAAAAAAAAATTAAATCTTAAAAAATAGAAACCATTTGCTTTGGAACCAGTTCCCAGATCTCCTGACACCATCTAACACCCTCTGTTCTGGCAGAAAGGTCCTGAAATAGGCTCCCAGAAAACGTGGGTGTGGGGAACCGTCTCTCGTGCTGATGACCCTCTTTAACCTCCCTGAACCCCCACATACAAAATTAGAGGAGACCCTTCATTATTTCCATTATTTCCAAGCTCTGACATTTCAGGACTACAAAGTGTTTACAAAAATCCCCACATTAAGAGTATGCAAACAAAGAGGTCATTAAAACTTGAAATAAGAAAAGATAAGCCAGGTTTTAATGACAAATATCAAATGTAGAGAACACATTATTTTTTTAAGTTCAGGCTAAGAGAAAAAAAATTAGGACTATAAGCCCCATCATGGATTATTTAGAGACCGAGGAATACTTGGAGACAAGATATTGAACCTTTGGCAGCTGACATCATGAAGGGAAAATGATGTTCTTACAGAATGATCCCTTGGTGCTGCTGACAGGAAGACAGCACATAATACGAGTAGTTCAGTGGAAAAATCACAGACTTTAGAGTCAAACAATTGGGGAATAAATCTAAGCTCCCTCAACCTGCTAGCTGTGGTCTTGGGCAGGTGGCTTAAGCCTTGGTTTCTTTAGCTGTAAGATGAGGGTAATAGAACGTTTCTCACTTGAGACAATGTGGGTAAAATCCCTGACAGCACTCAGTTAGTTTCCTTTTATCTCAATTCCATTGGGTATGTCATTAACTTATGATGAGAGGAATGAGGGGTGACGAACTAGTGACATTCATTTACTTTTTTTTTTTTCCTAATCATGGAAATCTGAAATAGTGTGATTATAAAATATTCTAATCATCTCACTTCATGCACAAAGCTTGAAAAGATGAAATTTTCCCTCTTCATGAGTGTTAAATTTTTCAAGATTTAAATGAGGCAAGGTCTTAGAAAATGCAAACTATGCATAAAATGCAGCCCTCCTGGAATGCTGGTTTTCTGTTTTGTTTTGTTTTGTTTTAATCTATGTCATACTTTGTTCCTACCAAGAACCCTTAGCATATAGTATCAGTCTCACTGAGATCAAAATCCTCGCCCAAAACTTTTGTTTCCATTTTATATGTGCTAAAACTAAGATGCAGATAAATGTCTTGGTGAAGACCGTGTGACTCATTTGTGCCATATCTGGGGCTGGAACCCCTTTCTCCATCTTAAGGCTCAGCCCTCGTACCTGTGAAAACTTCACTGCTCCGAAAGCTTATGACCGAGCAGTCTGGTTCTCAGTCAAGACTGGTCCACCCTGGTAACAGTCACCCCACCCTATCCCTGTGCTCACCTGTGTTATAAAAGATGGTGGATTCAATGGTGCAGTTTTTGAAATAGGTATCAGTAGATGTAACATCTTCAAAATAGCACTCGTCAAAAAAGGTGTCTTCAAAGAGAACATGTTTAAAGTACATCTTTGTGAACCTGTGGAAAAGACATTTGCCCCTGAGTGACCCATAACAAGGATAAGAAAAGAAGACTGGAGACCAAAACAGAAAACACAAAAAAGCAGAAAAAGGAGAACTGCAAATCAAAAGGTGCTGAAATGCTATTTTCAACCTAGACTCATCCCATTTCTTAGCTGGTGGTTTGTGAATGAGGAGGGACTTCAAGCGTGTGGAAGCTGATGTCCAATCCAGGTACATACAGGGGACTGTGCATCAGCTTAGCTGTTCCCAAATGCAGGTCCATGGACCTTCTGCATCAAAATCATAGAAATGTGGGATAGTGTGAAAGGAAAATATTGCTAGCATCTCACTTTATAAAGAGCTTTAAAAACACGCAGCGCCCTCAGCTGGTCTTAGAAGGTTTGGAAGCAATAGATTTGTGAAGGCCCAAGAATTTTCATTTTTAAAATTTTTCCAACAAAAATGTGGATAAATAGGCACTTTCATTCCCACTGTTAGTAGAATATTAACTAGTGAAACCTCTTTGGGGAACAATTTTGCAGAAGTTTTAGTGCACGATCCCTTTGACCTAGGAACACCTCCTCTAAGAATTTACCTTACGTGTACTTGCTCATGCATTCAGAGAGATACACTTACTGATGCTCACTGCAACATTTCAGAATTGATTTCTAGACAGATGATAGGTAGACATGTAAAGGGATACCATACAATGGAATACCACGTGGCCATTATAGTTATTATGTAGGCTTATATTTCTTAATATGGAACAATCTTCAAGATACATTTTAACCAAAACAAATCAAATGCAATATAGTGTTTGCACCATGTGACTATTCTTGTAAGAAAAGATATGGTACATATGCCTCCAAATGCAAAGAATATATCTGGAGAATTAAACAAGAAACTGGTAGATGTGGTTGGCCCTGGACGGGTGCAGTGGGGGTTAGGAATGAGATAAACTTAATTTTTCCTTTGTACCAAGTGTATATATCACTTTTCACTTAAATATAAAACAATTACTAAGGGAGGAAAGCACCTAGGTGATTATAATCTTTGGGAGCTGCTGCACTACTCCAAGTTCTGCATAAACTGAATAGGAAAGAACAATATTACATTTAAAAACATATACTGGCATACATTAACATCCTCCTCCATTGGTTATATTTCCCAAGCTTGGTCAAACTTTTAAGCTAGAAACCTTTGGGTATATTTTCATTTGCGAAGAATTACAACCATTCATTCAACCCACGAATGATCATTTCTCCATGCATTTATTTATATATTCAGTCTTTAGCAAACGTTTACTGAGCATGGTAATAGGTGCCATGAGTACACAGGGGAAAGACATGGTCCCTGCCCTCAAGTATAATTGGAAGAAAAAAAAAAACAGACAACTACAATGCGGTGGGAATCACAGTGACAGAGGTGGCAGAGGGAGCTGAGGGTCACTGTTTCTCTTTAAGGACACCAGATAATTCGGCATATGACCACATATGATGGCCAGTGCCTCTTATTCTTCATGCTATATTGTAGTCTGCCCAGAATCCTGACCAAGAGCCACGTATCATAGCTTCTGTAAAAAGACCTGCAACTCAATGACAAGAAGGCCTGGGCAAGTGCTTCTCAAAGAGAGGTCCCCAGACCACTTGCATCAGAATAAAATGGGAGGCCATTATGAAGGATTCGCTTTCCTACCCGAACCTCTTGAACGATAATCCCTAGAGTCTGACACCAGTTCATTATACTTTTAAAAAAATGTGAGGGTCATTGATCTGGAAAAAAAATGATTTTGAATAATTTTTTTTAGGATCGAATTTACTGCAGACTTTTAACAGGGCCTTCAAAAAGTTATCACTGAGTTCTTCAGATTCCCATGGAGAAACTAATTAGGAAGCCTTTTGTCACAGGAAGATGCCTCTGATTTCAAAATAAATGTAATTTGTATGCCGGATGTGTTTACTCAGGAAAGCTATGTCTAGAGATTGTCTCAGGCCTTTGCCTTTCTTAACAGATCCTTCTCTTTAATCTAGTAATAGGCTGCTGATGTAGCCTTCGGTGATATTTTAATGATCTGCCAAGGGTGGGTGAGAAAGCAAAGCTATAAATCATAATGGGCCTGACGCAGGCAGACCTTAAAAATGTATCTCCAAATGAGTGATAAAAAACCGAAGTTATAAAGGAGGAGATAAAAGGAGAAAGGGCCAAGGCATATTTATGAGTCATTATATAAATCATCTCCTCTGATATCTTATATACTGAACTGATCCAAGAGTCTTCATTCAGGAGAGTTCAATGGCTGGGGGAAAAAAGTCAGCAAAAGTATCATGTGGAACTTTTCCTGTAAGGAAACAGAAGTCACTGGCAATCCAGAGTCTATAGCAGAATTATTATTGCAAACACTATCTTTCATTTACCCTCGGGCCCAATGTTTAGTCCTCCAAACGCTGTAAACTATGCCAAAAGCCACATCCATTCAGTCACCATGTTTTAGATGTGATGGCATCACCCTCAAGAAACTTAATCTAACTAAAAAAATAAGAAAACTGACAATTAAAATTTAGTGATAATTATCAAGATAGAGGTATGCTATAAAATCACATCAAAACAGGC
>NW_011888815.1:1379425-1382528 GCF_000151845.1 Pteropus vampyrus | reverse complement strand
AATGTTTAGTCCTCCAAACGCTGTAAACTATGCCAAAAGCCACATCCATTCAGTCACCATGTTTTAGATGTGATGGCATCACCCTCAAGAAACTTAATCTAACTAAAAAAATAAGAAAACTGACAATTAAAATTTAGTGATAATTATCAAGATAGAGGTATGCTATAAAATCACATCAAAACAGGCACTTGTGGTCCAGTTGGGAAAAGTAGGAGACAACTTATTCTGAAGGACAAAAATAGAAGAGAATTTCCTTAGCTTTATAAAGGATGCCAACCAAAAACATACAGCAAATGTGATACTGAAAAGTAAGACACCAAAGCTCCCCCACTGAAGTCAGAACACCCATTAGCACTGCTTCCAGCCATCACTGAACTAGTGGTCACAGACAAGGCAATACAATTAGAAGAGAAAAAATATATAAGGATAAGAAAGGAGAAAAAACTGTCATTAATTTTTGTCAATATGTTTGCCTACCTAGAAAAGCCAAGCAAATCTACCAAGAAAGTATCAAAACTCATAAGAGAATTGGGTAAATGTATTGAATAAAAATAATAATAATGTATTTAAAAAAAAAATGGAAGAGGAAGAGGGAAAGAGGAAAGAAAACCCCACTCACAAAAGCAACCAGAGCAATAAAGTGTCAATAATACACCTAAGGAAGTACATACGAGATCTTCATAGATCTTTATCTGTCATCACCGAAGGATATAAAAGAATGACTAAATAGAAGGAAATACAGTGTTCAATGTTTGGAAGATCCCATGGTGTAAACATGTCCCAAATGAATCCTGCCATTCTATGTAATTCCAATCAAAATCCCAGCCAGCTGTTTTTAATGGAATTTTAGAACTTGATCCTGAAATTCACTGTAGAAGGAACACAGGGGCAAAACTAGCCAAGAAAAAATCTTAATGACTAGGTGAGGAACCTAATACTCCTGGAAACATGACTAAACAATAAAGTTACAGAGATTAAGTCAGTGCAGTTTTGGTAAAGGGAAAGACAAACAAACCCAGAGAACCAAAGAGAGCTTGAAAACACAAAATGAATATAAAGGAAGTTTGACGTATGATAAAATTAGGGATATCATTAGGGAAAAGACAGGCAATTTCATAATGTGGTGGAGATGACTGGCTATTCACATGGCTATCCAATCACATTAGTTCCTTTCCCATATGCAGAGACCACGTCCAGAAAAATTAAGGACCTAAATGCGAAAAGGGAAACTTTAAAACTTAGAGGAAAAAAAAAGTAGCAAATGACTTCAAATATAAAGAATTTCTGAAATAAGAGCCAAAGGCACAGACCTTATAAAGAAAGGTGACAAATTCGGCATTAAAAAAATAATAATAATAAGATACCTGCACAAGAAAGGACTCTATAAGCAAAATCTGAAAAAGCAAGCCACAAACTGTCACAGCCAAGAGGAGCCTAAGAAGACACGACTACTAAAGGTGATGTGATGACCTGGACAGAAAAAGAACACTGGGTAGAAAATAAGGACAATGAATACAGTATGAACTGGAGTTAATAATAATGTATCTATTGGTTCATTAATTGTAACAAATGTACCATAGTAATATAAGATGTTAGTAATAGGAAACGAAATGTGGGGTATATGAAAACTTTCTGCACCATCTTTGTGATTTTTCTGTGAATCTAAAACCATTCACAAGTTTATTTTAAAACAATAAATCACAGATAAAAAATGTTCAAACACATAATTGGCAATTACTTTCTACGCATGATTTTAAAGAACGCATGTGCTAGAGACTATCCAAAATTCCTACGTTGAAACCCTGTGATGGTGTTAGGAGGTGGGGTCTTTGGGAGGGTGGAGCCCTGATGAATAGGATTAGTGCCCTTATGAAAAAGACCACAGAGAGCTTACGCCATTTCTCCATGTGAGGACACAGCAAGAAGTGGTTGGCTAGGAACCAGAAAGCGAGTCCTCATCAGACACCAAATCTACCCATGCCATGATCTCACACTTCCCAGCCTCCAGAACTGGGAGAAATCAATTTTGAGTTGTTGTTTATAAGCCATCCAGTCTATAGTATTTTGTTATAGTAGCCTGAACGGATTAAGACATCATGAAAATTAACATGGAAACGATAATCCAATAAATAAAATAAACAAAGCCCATGACCAGGTACAGAAGTGGAAAACATAACAGCCAATAACCCAGTCCCTCAAACATGCTTACTTCCTCAGACCCAGAAGCCAGAGGCACACTTATACGTTTCTTGCCATTGGCAGCTTCATAGAGCTTTGCTAAACTGAACCAGGTCCACTGCAGCTAAAGAAAATTCTCATTTGTGCCCCACTGCAAGGAGCTTTCCACAATGCGGGTAAGATTTCGGTGTGATGTGCGAAAGGACCATCTCTTTTCTAGCTGTGTGTTTGTTTTCTTTCTCCCTCTGCCCTCCCTGCCCCCTGTTCTACTACATACCTCATTTTAGAGTTTTATCAACCTCTTTTTCATTCTGAGCTATTCACCCCTGACCTTCAATAGGAACTCATGAGAGCTTTTCTCCTACTTTTCACTGGCCAGTTGTCTCGTGTGAAGATTACTCACTGCCATTTGAGGTCCCAACTCTGAGTAGACTGCAACATCAGCTTTCTGCTATCAGGAAAGCTCGGGGTTACGACATTACTTCCCGGGTCATGAGCCATCGCACACGGGAATCAGGCACACCTCCCTGCTGTGCAGCACAGAGAGGTTTAAATCAGATCATCCCCTTCCCCCATCCTAACTCTCACGGCAATGAGCTGTGCCAAGCTGAATTTCTTTCCCAAATGGAGAAAGTAATTAAATTAATTAATTAGTTAATACGTGCTCTGGGACAAAAAGCTATCCTGTTTTTAATTAATGATAAGAGAGGCTTGGCCTGATATTTTGGCTCAGAGTTTAAAATATGGACTTTTTCTTTTGCCTTCTTACATTTTCCAAAAACTCAAAGTTCTGAAGCAAGATCATGTAAATGTGCCAGGAAGCTGCCGATGATGCTTGGAGAGAAGGCCAAAACTCATCTGTGTACCTTTGTTCCTTCTTGGGGCCAAAGGGATTGGTCTCACAGCAGGATGAAGTACAGGTTTC
>NW_011888815.1:1362961-1379375 GCF_000151845.1 Pteropus vampyrus | reverse complement strand
CACACGGGAATCAGGCACACCTCCCTGCTGTGCAGCACAGAGAGGTTTAAATCAGATCATCCCCTTCCCCCATCCTAACTCTCACGGCAATGAGCTGTGCCAAGCTGAATTTCTTTCCCAAATGGAGAAAGTAATTAAATTAATTAATTAGTTAATACGTGCTCTGGGACAAAAAGCTATCCTGTTTTTAATTAATGATAAGAGAGGCTTGGCCTGATATTTTGGCTCAGAGTTTAAAATATGGACTTTTTCTTTTGCCTTCTTACATTTTCCAAAAACTCAAAGTTCTGAAGCAAGATCATGTAAATGTGCCAGGAAGCTGCTGATGATGCTTGGAGAGAAGGCCAAAACTCATCTGTGTACCTTTGTTCCTTCTTGGGGCCAAAGGGATTGGTCTCACAGCAGGATGAAGTACAGGTTTCCATAGAAGCTCCTTTATTGACAAAATCTCTGGGTAAAGTCTGAAGCCCTTTTTTACACAAAGGCAGTGACAGTCAATAAAGTAAATATTTTTTACCTAAATTTGAAATCTGCAAGGTGTGGATAAATTCAAATCGGGAACTCTGGTACAAATGGAAAACTGCCACCCCATGCCTCCTCTGGCAAAGCCAAAGAACATGAATTTAACTCCAAAGAGACGAGTTTTTTTAAGATGAGGTGTTTTCTAGCTCATGGCCAGAAGATGGCAGCATAAGCCAAGAAAAGAAAACAGGTTCGTTTCTTCCTTAGGTCAATTTCAAAGGTTCCTCATTTTCCAAGGAGAAAAACACCCTTTTCATTCAACAATTTGCTGGGGCGGGGATTAGGGCCTTCAAGGGGCTGCACTTTTCGTATATATTGGTTAAAAAACATATATATGACAAGTTAAAATGAACTCTATGTGACTTTTGAAGGAATTCACATTTTAATAATCACACAGAAACATGGTAGAACTTCTGTGTACGCAGAACATTTACACCTACTCCCAGACAACTGCCTGCATGCCTATGCATACCCACACCCTTGGCAGCAACTCTACTGTCCCCTGGGGTCCTGGGAGCACAAGACAAGACAGCCGCTTTCATGAAGTCTTGCTTCTTCCTCACTCACACCTAGCAGCTTGCCGAAAGTGTCAGGAGGATAAGAAAGTTTTAGTTAAAAGAACGGAATGGACCAAAAGTTCCCATTTTCTTCGTAGCTAAGTCTTAGAACTCCAAAACCCGCCTATTATCAATCATAAGGGCTCTGGCATCGCAATTAACTTTTTTAGTGCAGAAAACCCCATGTGAAACAGGGCCTCTGTGGGGTTGGAGAGTTTCCCAATGAGACGGTGTCTGTAGATGTCAAGGATACGGGATTGGAGTCCGAATGCCTGGGTTGTGAGAGAGATGTTTCTATTTATATTTGCTGTGTGACTTGGGCAAGTCACTTGACCTCTCTAAGCTTTTGTTTCCCACCTGTAAAGCAGAAAGCACATTTCTTGCCTCCTGGAGTTTCTGTGAAGATTAGATGAGAGGCACTTAAGGCGGCACGTGGCACACAGAAGTGCTCAATAATGTTGGCTGCCATCATTATTATTATTGGCCTTATTAATTTACTATCATTGTTATTATGAATGTCACAATAGAGGATCACTGAACACTAAGAACTTTATCAGTGAGGTCTCTTTTGGTGAATTCGTCTCTGCAGGGAATGATGTCATACCATGAATGACATCTAGCCATTATCTATAACGTCTTTTAGTTTTCAACACTTGTAAAATGTTCTAACAAGGCAATGGCAACATTTCTTCCTCAACAATACCAACACACATCTCCTGACTTCTAGTGAAGGGCCCCAAGAGGGAGAAATCCTGGCTCCATCGCCACTAGCTTGGGAGTGGCCACTCCCAACACATAACGGTGGCTCCGAAGTGTCCTTGCAGATGGTGTGTGCATGCCTGGGCACGTGACTGTGTAAATGTTTGTGACCGAGCTTCTGCATTTGAAAAAGTCATCTGAAAATCCAAATTCCATGTCCACTGCTACTTGGTCCTAACCTTGCTCCCCTAAGTTCTCATAGTGGTAGGAGTAATAGTCCCCCTTTCTTTTCACATGTTTTCATCCTGAATGACAGTGGACATTTGCTAAGGTCTGGCCTGTAAGAGCCACGTGGACTAGACTGCAGAAGGCATCCTGCTTGTACTTCGCCCAGACATACACTCCTTCCCCACAGTGGCTGACAGTCATGGGCAGGGCCACTTCACTCAGACCCAGAGCGGGGTGCGGGTGGAGGAGGTGGACCATGCCCTGGACGAGAGAGTTCGTGGTGTTAACTCTTGGTAGAGGCGGTAAATACGGGGCAGTTTATATCACTGGCACTTAATTACCTGGGCCATGATATTTTGGTGCCACCTCATAGCCTGACCCGATGAGCTTGCTGAGTACTATTCAAGAAGGGATATAGCAGAGGAATAAATAATGTGGCCTGGGTACACTCAGTCCTATCCTGACCCATTTGGGGCCTTCAGAGTGCAGCCTCAGAGAGGCATTCTTAAAGTCCGGTGGGCTGGACTGTCCATTTCATTTGTCCCAGGAGTAGAAGGAAGAAGAGGAAAACGTATTGAGGAAGCAGCCTCACAAAGATGTGGGCAGGATTTTTCTCACACTCCACTCACTCATTCTTCCCCACAAAGGACAACACCCTTGAGGAAAGCCCATGCTCATCCCCCCTTGGAAGTGACACTGGGTCAAAGAATAACATACGATAGTGTCATGTTAGCCTTGGCCCAAAGAGTTTTCCAGAATCAAAAATAAAAGCTCAACAACCAGGCAGTAGATTGGTGCAGAGACCTCAGCAGTGACAGCTCTGGGCAGTCACCATTAAAGGGTGACAGCTCCCTGCATGTCTCCATCAGAGGTCTCAGGGAAGATGGTTTGATTAACCCTCCTTCATCAAATGACTCCATCCTTGGATGAATCAGCAACAGGAGATGAGGGATGACTGAGAGTCAACACAGTACAGACAGAGCTCTCGGGAGAATAACCGTGTCTCTGGCAGCCACGATAAACTGTGAGGCCACAATAGCCTTGAGCTCATTCCCCATCACACTGAATTCTATCTTTCCTTGGCTCTTTCCCAAGACCAGTCCCCATGGACTGTCACCTTGATCTGGGGAAAACCCATGGTCTCTCACTTACTTATCATTCACAAGCTTTCCATGTTGGTGAATCTGATTTTCCATCGTGAAGTTGATTGTGGCACCATACACGTGCTCACCGAAAAATACCTTCATTTTGGACTTGTATTCTTCATCTTGATAATACCGGATCATATCAGGAAACCAAACTGTCAGGCCATAGTAACTGGAACAGAGAAGACAGAGCAGCTTTATTCTTTCATGATCAGAGTCTGCTTTCCGAATTTGATGTAGATAAAGCTCATTTAAAATGTATTAACGTCATTCATTATGGGAAAAGATAATCATATAACTCATCATATTAACAGATCTAAGGAAGAAAACTATGATCATCTTCACAGATAACAAAAGGATATCTGATGTAAAAACAACATTCATTCCTGATAAAAAAAAAAACATCAAAAGATTGGGAATTGATGGACACTTCCTTACCATGTAAGAAAATATATCTCTTAGCCCAAAAGGCAGAATCTTATTTAATGGGAAAACACTAAAGACATTTCTGCTACATCAGAAACAAGACCAGGAGATCCATTATCAGCACTACTATTGAACATTATATTGTAAGTCTTAGCCAATTCAGACGAGAGAAAGAACTTAGAAATATAAAACTGCAAAGCAAGAGGTAAAACTATCTCTATTTGTAGAAGACATAATTTTATGCCTGGAAAATTCAAGATAATCAACTCAAAAAAAAGTCACTATATGTATACATATATACAGAGAGAGAGAGAGAGAGAGAGAGAGAGAGAGAGATGCTCAATCCCATTCATAATAAGAAAAAATTCAAATTAAAACTATACCACGTTACCATTCTCGCCTACCAGATTGTCAAAACCCAGAAGTTTGCCAAAATATTCTGTTGCTGAGGCTGTAAGTAAACAGATACTCGTACATTTCTGGGAAAGGGGATGAAACTGTCAACACCCTGTAGAGGAAACTGATCAGTGTCTAAGAAAATTACTGATGGATTTACCCCCTTTGACTCCATAATCCCAATCCTAGGAATTTATTCCAAGATTAATCCCAATCCTAGGAATTTAGTCCACTGATAAACTTGCCCAATATAAAGTAGCCTACAAACATGGTTACTCATTGTGGCACTCTTTGCAAGAGCAAAAGGCTGAAAACTCCCCAGAAGTCTTGCAATAAATCCCTGGTTGATCAGAGTAAGGTACTTGTCTGTGGAGTGAAATGCACATGCGCTATGCTGCTGTAAAGAAGAATGAGGAAAACCTCAATTTACTGGCATGAGGGGTCTGCAGAATATATTCTTGAGTACTTTTCGCACTCAACAATGCAACAATACGTTCTTCTGAATAAGACAATGAAGAAATATAAGTATATATTTGCTTAAATTTGCAAAAGGAAACACTGAAATGAGAAATAGGAAAATGAAAAATAATTACATATAGGAGTAAGAAGGAATTGGGTAGGGAGGGAAGGGACGGATGTCAGATTTCTCTGTTGTTTCAACATTTGAAATGTATTACCTACATAGCAAAATAGAATCAGACATAAGTAACTATAAGTAAAACATATTTTAAAACTACTGATTATTCGAATCCTGGTATCTATCATCTTTGGCTTCTGAAATGTTACCTTCTAGCTTAGATAAACCAGATGGACTGGTTTCTTCACTACTTTTACATGTTTGGGTCTCCATGAATAGGTATCAGAAGAAATTAGACATGTCCCTCCCATAATCAAAGAGGTCGTTAGGAAGAATTTAATTTCCTGGGTCAAGGGAGTGTGTCTTTGGCCATGAACAAAGCACTATCATAGATGGAAGTTTAAAATCTTGCTGAAAGTTCCTAGTTGAGCACAACAATTAACCACTTAGGTGCCAGAAACTATTGCAAGCACTTTACATGTACAGTTACACAGCCTCGAAATGCTTACGAGGACCGCTAAACTTGCACAGAAAAGAGAGTCATGTTTTTGGAGGTGAATGAGATGACTGGGGTGAGAGCCTGCGGTTTGAGAGAGGAGCCAGCTAATCACCAGATTACATTAAAATTTCCTTATTATAGGGCACATCACTGCAGAGCCTCCTGCTTTATCTATTTAATATTCACAGTGACACTGATGACTGCCTACTAACACTCACTCCTCGCTTCTTTCTTGGAACAGAAACTTAATTTTGTATCAACCCTCAGGAAAGCCAAAGATATTGTCAGTTCAGAGGCAAATCCTGATAAGTCTAGAATCTGCGAAATTGCAGCCCTTTTGCCAGTGATTAGTTTAGCCTTAGGTGTGTGACGCTCATCTCCTGAGAAGGGTTTCCTCGCTGTTAAAAAGGGAGGCTTGGAGACAGGCAGCCTCCTTCTCCTGCGGACAGGATGCCAAGAGCAGCACAGGCATATTGCAGTCATGATGGGAACTAGCCAGAGGCTGAGACCCCTCCTTCCTGCAGCCTGCCCCCCTGCGGAATTCTTGTCACAAGGATAAGAAATGCCCTCATTATAGAAGCCACTAGAGTGGCTTGCCTGTTACTTGCAGCTGAAAGCATCCAATCTGATACAGACTCTACGAGTTAGAACTGAGTGTAATCCTCAATTTACAGATGAGGCACCCAAGGCACGACACAATCAGAGACATTAGTGAACTTGCAGGTAAGGCGCACCGTACCTTAAGGCCATGCTGAACCAGACCACGGCCAGAATCAGTGTGTTCATCCGGTAGGGCCCCAGCACACAGTACAGCGCATTATCCCAGACCTGTAGTGCACACCAGAGAACGGCTGTTAAGGTGGGAACTCGTGACTCACAGAGCCTGTTTCTAAGGTTTCCCAATGAATTGCCTAGGAAGCCGGTATCTCCCCGAAGTGGCAAGTCTATGCAAATTACAAGGGAAGCCTCTTCTCTCCTTATTGGCTGGCTTCACCCTCCAACAGTCCCTAGCATCTCCCTTGGGAACACAATCTCCCCATGCACACGATCAAAAGCACATGGAGTGGGGCTTTCAAGGCGCTGAATAACCTTACTGGGTTCTGCTCCCTGCCTGCGGAAATGGTTCCTATTCCAAACGTTAACAACCACACACCAACGTCACCCAGTCTCGGCAGACTCTGGCCGGCTGCCTCGATGCTCAACAGCTGACAGGCCCGTGGAAGCCACTTCTCCAGAGAAATGGCCTTGCCCTTCATGAAGACTTTCTCAGAAATCACTAACAAACCTCAAGGGGTCATTTATTTCACTCGTTTCTTCCTATGGATTATTTAAAGAGAAGACGCTAGAGAGAAAGATGTTTACTCAGACCAGACATTTTTTCCTACATTCAAAGTCTCTACCTGGGGAAAGAAGAGCAAAGATAAGAAACTAAACTTTCGAGAGTTTGTGGCTGAAGAGCTCCGAGTGAGTGAGAGGTGGGCATGAGCAAGGGCCCACACATCCCTATGCAGGGCTGCTTCCTCCCCATCACACTGCCTTGGGTTGATGTTAGTGTTCAGGGTCTCTAGTTTTCTCCCACTGAGGTTACAGATTTCTGTAGAGCTCCTGCTCATCCACCACCTGTCCCCAATCATACCTGCTTGAAAGTGGTCTTGAATCTGACCAGCCAGCGCTGGTACCAGGTGCCTGTTGAACTTTGGATCTCAATGAATTCATCCATTTGCTTGGGAGTTTTGATGTTGGAAACCTGGAAAGCAAAGATGGGCTAAGGAATCTTAACCCTACTTTTATCACACTTTTCAATTTTTAGTTTAATGTAACTGACTTTATTGACTTATTGAGGGCTAGAGGAGACTGGTGGTCCTCTAGTTTAGTGATTCTTAACCAAATATATATATAGCATCTCTTAGCAATCTTTATCCCACTGCAGACAAAATGAGACTTTTCACTCGATCATGCCTTTGAGAAACTAGTGGGTCATAAGACACTGAATTCTCATTTATATCTGATTTGCCCACAGTAGAGCTGATTCTACCTTAAAATTCAAAAGTTTATCCCTAATGAGTATTAACCTCACAGAAATCTAGAGCCCATGCAGGCAACAGTGTGTGTGTGTGTGTGTGTGCACATTCGTGTGGTGGGGAAAGGGGATTTTGCTACATAATACATTTTAAAAACACAATAGAATAAGAAAAAGTATGTACTCCTTCTGTACAGTAAAAGAAATCATCAGCGAAAATGAAAAGGCAACCTACTGAGTGGGAAAAGTACTTGCAAACCATATATCCAATAAGGGGTTAATATCCAAAATATATAAAGAACTCATACAAGCAAACAAAAAAACAATTGGATTAAAATGGGCAGAGGATCTAAATAGACTTTTTCCCAAAGAAGACATAGAGATGGCCAATTCGTGTATTAAAAGAGGCTCAACATCATTAATCATCAGGAAAATGCAAACAGAAAGCACAATGAGATATTGCCTCCCACCTGTCAGAATGGCCATCATCAAAAAGACAACGAACAACAAGTGTTGGCGAGGATGTGGAGAAAAGGGCGCCCTTGTGCATTGTTGGTGGGAATGTAAATCGGTGCAGCCACTATGGAAAACAGGACGAAGGTTCCTCAAAAAGTTAAAAATAAAACTACCATATGATCCAGCAATTCTATTTTGGGTATTTATCCAAAGAAAACAAAAACACTAATTCGAAAAGCTATATTCACCCCCATGTAGGCGGGAGCTAATCCAGGAAGGCTTCCTGGAGGAAATGGATTTGCAATTGGCCTGAAAGGAAGTTAAGCAAACGGGTGCACTAAGATGGCTGCAATGGCCATTCCTCGGGCTTAGTGACAGAGCTTGGTGGGGAGGAGCACAGACCCAGGTTACTCACTAGAGATCTTCGTGGAAATTACCATTTACTACTTTTGTTTTAACTTTGTAAACTAGCAAGAAACAAAATTCAGGCTACCAGCCACTGCTGGTAAGAGCATAGAGAAATGCTTGTGGTCTTGAAGACTGCTACAACCCGACTGAAATGTAATTTGGCAATATATCTCAAGAGCTATAAAAATATTCATGTTCTTGGAACCAGTCATTTTATATCTGGGTGCCAACTTTTGGAAAAGAAACTCAGAAGATGAAGAAAGGGGAAGGAATGATGTGTGTGAGAAGGTTCATCGCAGCGGTATTTACAAGAACAAGGTAATAAAACAGACAAAATCAATCTCTAATATTAATGTTCATTAAAAGGATGGCTATGAATATTGTGAGACAACATGTAGAATGCTTATGAGAACTCTTAAGTAACACGTATGTGTAAATACATGTAATTATGTTTATCCCAATATGACTACAGCTAGTTTTTTCTTTTAGCATTTAATAATTATTGGTATTGAGAAGGATATCCATTGAAATGAAAAGAATAAATTATGACACAGTGATAAGAATGTCAAGGGTGTAATTCTTCTTTTGACAAATTTTCTGTGATGTGCTTATGTAATAAAATTATTTTTTTAGCAAACCCAACCAGTAAAGAGGAGAGGCCCCCTCTTGTGGGCACAGGCGACCACACACTCACCGTAAACACCTTCTCCGGGGTCCCCTTAGCTCTCATGTTGGTGTCATGGACTTGCTTGAGAATCATCCAAGCTTCATCATGTTTGCCCATCTGGTAAAACCAAGGAAAGAGACATAAAAAAATCTCTTGCTGATTAGTGCTGATGCTTGAGTCTGAGGCGACGGGACATGGACTTGTCACCACATAGGACTTGTGAAAGACGAGGCCAAGTTTCTGTCCCCAGCCCATCATGGAAGGTTATTAAGAATAATAAAGTCGTCCCTTCAATGCTCAATATTAATACTGTTACACACCAGGAGCAACTACTCATAGTTGTGAGGCTGAATGGCCCGCAGGGCCGGAGTCCTTTCCTCACTGACAGGATAAAGCAAAAGACACGACATATTAGGAGTCAAACTGTGTCCCCCCCAAAAGACATGCTGAGGTCCTAAACCCCAGTACTTCAGAATGTGACCTCATTTGGAAAGAGGGTTGCTGCTGATGTAATTAGTTAAGATGAGGTCATAGTGTGGGCCTCTAATTCGATATGACTGTCTCCTTACAGGAAGACACAGAGACACATAGGGAGATCACTGTGAAATGACAAAGGCAGGGACTAAAGTGATACAGCTGTGGGCCAAGGAAAAGAGGAAAGGAAGGATTTTCCTAAGGGCTTCAGAGGGAGCATGGCCCTGGTGACACCTTGACTTTGGACTTTCAGCCTCCAGAATGGTGAGATGATAAGTGTCTGTTATTCTGAGCCATTCAGTCTGTGGCCCTTCCTTACAGCAGCCCTAGGACACTAATACACAACAGAGGACAATTTTTAAGATCTCCCTGGTGACAAACACTCCTGAGCCCCTGTACTCAGGCATCCATGGATCCAGGACATGCAACCAGCACAGACAGCAATGGAGCTGGATTTAACGATAGGCCAGGTCGGCTGACAGGGTGGGGGTTTGCAACGAGCAAGCAGGGGAGGAGGAGGGCCTAAGGGGCTAAGCAAGCAGGGCTGGCTACTGCTGCTGTCCCATAGCTCTCACTTGGGGCCGGGGCGCTGACTCACCTCCAGCAGAAACCGTGGGCTCTCGGGCATAAACCTCAGAGCCACCATGGACACGGCGCAGGGCAGCACGCAGACAATGACAAACACTCTCCAGCTGTGGAAGTGGTAATGGGTGCCCATGCTGAAACCCCAGCCTGTGAAGAAGAAGCCAGAGGATTTCTGAGACTACCTGAGAGTGACCCCAAAGCACCAGCCCTCCAACCGCAGGGCACAAGGGCGTTGCCTAGGAAGCAGGTTCAAAGGCGGACTCTCTGCCACGTTCCCAGAGCTTGTGATTCCCAAGCCTGGGATAGACGCTGGGAATCCGCACGCTGAAAACCCCCTAGCAGACCTGGCCTGACCTTTACGGGGCCTTGGATGTGAGTATGAATAGAGGCAACATCCCATATTTCTACATAGTCACTGAAATTTAAGTTAACAAACTTAAATAACAGATGTTCTATCCTCCTGCCTTGACAATGGGCTGGAAGGCCAGGCCCAGAACTGTGGGGGACAGGACCCATCCATTTGGGACCCCTTCTTTTCCCACCCATAGCCCTTCCCACAGAGTGAGGGGCCCACTGTAGTAAGAATGGGTGTCCTTGAAGTGATCCCTTGAGTTTAGTGGAAATTCTCGAGTCCCGAGTCCCCAGAACAAGATACGATGGAGTGGGGGTCACAGCCTCAGAGACTCTTTTCCTCATGGGAAGGGCCGTAGGTGGAGGAAAGCCAGAGCAGGGCCTTCTGTGACCCAAGTTCTCAAGAGAGGACCCCTCTTATCCAGGTCAAAGGACCCCTAGATGACTCCAATGCACAGGGTTCAGGGTCACACTTTGAAAAACACTGTCGGTCATAACATTATTATTATTATTTTAATTTTAAAGCAAATGAGTTATATTCTAAGGAATTCTGCCATCACTGTAATGGAGAAGTAATCAGCTCTTACGCAGCTTGCATTATTCAAAGCATTTCTAAAGTTCATTCTCGGAAATTGTTTTCAAGATCTATGGAACATTATTTCAAACATCCTCTTTTAAGGAACACATAGAAAGAGCCTGCACTTTGCACTCACATAGATCAGCAAATCCTGAGTTTCTCACACCTCGATCGTGTTGATGGGTTTTCATAGCTGTAGAACACAGGTACTGAAACCCGCACAGATTCATCACGTGAAAATGCTCCTGGCAACCAACAATAATTCTCCTGCTTTGAGTGTAGCTCAGATTTGTTTACAAATAGCTGCATGGCATTTAGCGCCAAAGATGTTGAGTAAAATACATGAACGTCAACAAAAGAAACTGTTTTTTTTTCAAAGCAAGGTTATAAAATAGATTTGTTTTCTCCTGCCAGTCAAAGTCTCTCTGAAGACAATTCCAACAGGATTCTTTTAAAAAGATGAAACTGTATAATCAAATATATTGCAATCTAAAGTTCATAGAGTAATCATTCTTTGGCTATGAAATTTCTCTTCCATTGACTTAAAAATACACCCCACGTCCACTTTCAGTGCTGGGTAGTTGATGTTTTGAATTCTCTGTTAATATTCACTGTGCTTCAGGTTGTTCTACTTGCACTGGACTCAAACAATATCTGCTGTTTCTGCGGATATTTCCTACTCTGTTTACACAAGTAAAGGACTAGCCAGAAAGAACCCGGGTGGGGAAATGCAACACGGCGGCCGCTTTGACACATTTGGCCACACAAGACACACGCCATCCAATGTTCTCAGTCAGAATCAAATCTCTTTTGCATAGCGTGGTCCCTTCGCCTTCCATCTCTCACTAGAGTTGGTTTGTTCCAATTTTAATTACAGAGCCTTTCCTTTCTCCTGAGAGTGACTGTAGAAAGAGGAAGACAGAATCATAGTAATATCTACACATTCTCAACTCATATCCAAAAACTATTCTGGCATAATTAGAAGTAAAGTTGATGAAAATTACACAGCAGCCAAACTTGGGTGGATAAAGAGAGAAGAGGGGCAGAAGCAGGTGTTTACTAGAACTCTGATTCAAAATGACTTTTTCTTTATAATAGTATGTGTAAATTATCCAAAAGCCATTATCCCCTCCTGTCTCTCTATGGTTTTTATGGTGATTTAAGTAATCGGCACTTACCACGTTTACAAGGCACATCTTTGGGGGCCTTAAATTAAATAAAATTAAACAGTGGACTGCTCCCAAATACATGAAACAGCTATTAATTTGGAGGCAGGGATTGTTCTGTTCACTGATCTTTTAGCTTGCCCTACTTTTCTGCATCAGGGTTTTACAAACAGCTGGTGGTGCTGACTACAGGGGGAATTAATCTTCCATAATATATCCATTTTTTCTGAGTCCCCAGGAAAACATTCTGAGTTTTGTAATTTTCTTTCTCAATGACTCGGTCACCCAAATTCCTGCTGCCAAGACCTCCTATCCCTTCACTCTTGCAAAAACAATTAAATGGGTAGCACAGCCATGCACAAACATCAGTCTCTTTTCCGTAGCTACCTTTGCATTTGCTCTGCTGAGGGGAAGGGGGGCAGGGAGCGGTTAGAGGATTAATGTCTTAGATGTATTGAGAAATATCGTCAGATGTCTGGTTCACTATGGACAAAACATCTAATCCTGGTAAAATGAGGCTTAAAATAAACAATCACTGCTGTTAGACTGTGATTCAAGTCCACCATATTTCTAGGATGGGTTTCCCCCAAGCTAATGCCTCTTTCATTTGAGCCAGATCATCCAAGAAATTTGTATTATTTTAAATGGAATGTAAAAGTCACAGATTTCATATAGGCATACAAATGAAAAAAAATTGTCCATTTGGGATAAAATATTTAAACACAAACCCTGATACTGTCCAGCAGTGGTCAGCCAGCAGCCATGCAGCCCCTCTACCGTGGGCATCCCATTCAGTCTTGGTCACCGTGCTCCCAACATGAATGATTTTATTGCTTTCTTGGAAACCAGACACCCAGATGTTGATATGTGTTTGGGTGTGTAAAGTGAATTGAGAAAATGATGTGGTTTATAGTGACTATCATGGGTTGCTCCCCTCACGACATCCCCCAGTCCTTCCGTCTCCACGCACACATGTGGTTTGGGTGGGACTGACCCCAGCACCAGTGCCAGGAGCGAGGAATAAAATGTATGGAAACCATTCAGGCCCTGGTATCCTCTGGGGTACAGCAATTGGCTGAAGTGGGCACATGACCAAAGCTGGTCCAATCGGAGGGGAGCCAAAGACCTTTACTCAACCCCATGTGATGCAAACAGTCTGCATGTAGGAAGCCTAGAGTTGCTGGTGCTTCCTATGAGGGAAGCAAGTCCAGCGCTGCCCTTTGCATCCCAAGTGTTGCAGAACGTTAGGGCTGGACGACTTGCTACAGTCAGTTCTCTTTGCTTCCTTCCCCACTCCATTTTGTAGGTAAAGGAACCAAGGCTGGAGGAGATGGAGCAACTTGTCTCAAATTACACAGCACCACTGCTTTGACTCAGCTTTGATCCAGACTGTAATTGTACCCCCTCCCCAAAAAGGGTTTTCCTCACGTAATTTAAATGTAGAAATGGTTTCTCAGTGTTCACACATCTGCATTAGTTAACAGCGGAAATGATGCTACAGCAAGAATTACGGAGGGAGGGGAGGCGTTTCTTCTCTCCGGGCACACAGCTAGGTGGCATTTCCAAGTGTCCCCTGCAGTGGGGTGTGATCATATTACAGATTTGGGGCCAATGAGACGTGAGCAGAAAGGATGTGCTCCACTCCCTAGCCTGCTCTTTAAACCACCCATGTGCAACTGCCCATGTTCTTTTCCCAAACCAGAGGCCCTCAAGCTCCACATTGAAGATGGTGAAACACATGCTAGACGGAGTGAGTCCCCAAATTATCAATGGGACAGAGCCACCCACAGATCAGACACATCAGCCAGACTCTACAGGAGGGAGAACCGTCGATTGTGTTAAACCACTGAGATTTCAGGGGTTATTAGATTATCATGGTAACGCCCCCAGCTTTACTTTAACTGATACATAGGCACTGTCTGTACTAAAACTTCTTTAAAAAGATATACGTGAAGCCTCCTGTGGCGCAGAACACAGAGGATCAGACTTAAAACAAGGGAAGCAAGGGTGTTAACAAGCAGAGAGCATCGGTTAGCTTCAGGGCAGTGGTCTGCTACCCTCTATAGGTCTATAGGATTCTACTTCATGGCAAAGCCTACACCTATAATTGGTGGTTTGCCAAAAATGATTTTGAAGGATGTCGATGGTATTTATTGCCCGAGAGACTCAAAAGGCATAATCAAATTCAAAACTGCTGCCTTCTCCCTACTTTAATTTTAATCAAACCGACAGTGAAAGTTAACATTACCAGACCTCTGTCTAGAGAATCCATTTTTTGAAATTATCCAGGATAATAAAATTGTCCTGGCTGAAAACCGAGACTTGTCTGGAGGGGCTGTTCTACTTCTGCAGTCTACGAGAGTACTGCATGGGGGCTCAGGGTGGTAGCGGGGAACATCAGGACTCAAGGTCATGCCAGGGGTGTGACCTTGGCCAAATCACCAAGTTCCCTTGGCTTCTGTTACATCATCTATAAGACGGGATTATAACTTTTTCAGGGGAGGAGAACTGGAGGAGATAACAGGTGAAATCCTTTCAAATAAAAGGAAGGGAAGAGGAAGAGGGGAGGGAAGGAGGGAAGGAGGGAAGAAGGGGGGAAGGACAGACTATATTATTTCCAGAAAGACATATACTGAAATTAGCAATGTGTCTCCAGTGTCAGTTCTTTAGAAAGATCAAGGTCATACACAGGAACTGTGTGTGAATGTAGGGATTAAGGTTGAGAACAGGAAATGTCACAGGCGCCATAGCAACAAGGGCCCCGGGGCAGGGCAGGCAGGGCAGTCCTAAAGCAAGTGCTCACCATAGTGTGGAATGATGCTCCAGGCCATGGCAGATGCATAGATGCCCCCGGTCATCCAGAAGATGCCCAGCCAACTGAGGTGCTCTCCTCGCTTCTCCCGAGATAAGAATTCAGAAAAATAGGCAAAAACAATGGGCAGAGCACCCCCAATACTGCAGAGAGAAAATGTCAGAAAGAAAGAATCAAGTCATATACCAAAAATGGTCATAGCAGAAACCAAGTTGCTTAGATCCCACCCTTAGGCTGTGGTGAATCAACCCAGTGAATCTGAAAGACTGGCCAAGGCAACATCAAGTTATTTTGATATTATACACTGACTTTACAACCTGGCCCCTTTCTAAGGTTCAACTTTAATATAGTATCTTGGAAGCTGAACAAAAATCTCAGTTCAGGATTTTCCGGAGGTACCAGTCAGAGCCGAGTACCAGGATGGGTGGAGCAGTGCTGTAGGAAGATCCAGTGGTGCAGGAAGCTCTGAGATTACACACCCTATGCCCGAGATGAGTCGGCAGAAGAGGAAGGCTCCGTATCCCTGCACGAAGGAGGAGAGAGAGGCGAAGGATGCGTTGACGGCCAGAGACATGCTGAGGACTTTCTTCCTCCCCAACTTATCGGCCAGACCCCCCAGGATGAAGGCCCCTGCCATCATTCCTAGGTAGACTATCAGCCCTGGGGGCGGGGAGGAGGGGGGAGAGAGAGAGAGAATACAATTGTTAGAGACCATGTGATGTTTTAGAAAATCAGACGCCCATTTTTATGCATCCTAGAAATGCCACGTCACTGCCATAAAAGGTGGAATGTGACAGATGTTCGTGGCAAATTAGAAGTTCTGTACAAATTCGACTTCATAGGAATGCTATTATAAAAAAAAAAAGTCTCATGGGTTTACACATTGTACACATATTAAAGTAGATGAACCGTAACTGGGTTTGCTGTGCCTTTCGTAAAGTCTACTCTTTTAGGTACATAATCCACAGGAGAAGAAAAGGCTGTCATTTTATTTTTAAGCAAAGCAGGAATAGGGACAATTGGGAAGGAAGAAGACAGTGCATGTGAAAAACAGCAATTGCCAATAAGATGAGCTATTTTTTAAACATCCAAATTTTATTATACATCCCAAAAGGGCCTTTTCCAATGTTCAAATTTCTTAGGGGAATGTGGAAGAGAGCACCAATAAGCTGTCTTTTCTTAAGCACATGGAACTACAACTTGCCTTATAATAAAATCAGTTAATTTAAGCTATCATATAAATATATTGCTGTAGACATGTATATGGTATTTTAATGAAAGCCAGCATCCTCACAGAGGTGGCAAACCTCCGGAAGCAGACGAATAATCCTTGCCTATTAAATATTGCATGCTCGCTCATTATCAAAGATTGTGATAAGTATATACAGTATTGACTAAACCCAGGGAGGAAACTTTGCAGAATGGCTTTCATGCAGACAAAATGCTAAAGACAAATTTCAGAAGTACCCTTTAGCCCAGCCTTGACTGCAAATCAAACAATGAATATAAATTGTCTTTCACAGAAAGGAAGCCTCTCCTAGACCTGCAGGTGCTTTATTTATGCAGATGTGTCTAGAAAGGACCAGTATAAAGAGCTGCAATTAGCTGGTACATGGGCTTGAAGGTAGGTCCCCAAAAGCAGAACTCTAACCACGCTCTGCTTTATCTTCCCAGTGGCAGATTTCTTTAATTAATTAATTAATTAATTTTTATTGAAGGTTAATTGATGTACATTATATTAGTTTCAGGTGTACACCATGCTGATTCAATATTCGTATACACTGTGAAATGGTCACTGCAATACATCTAGCGAACATCTGTCACCATACACAGTTGCAGAATTTTTTTT
>NW_011888815.1:1355987-1361171 GCF_000151845.1 Pteropus vampyrus | reverse complement strand
AGCCACATCCTGCCCTTCCCTCCTCGCCCACACCAGCAGCATCCAGCCAGGGCCACTCTCCAGAGATCTGAACTGTAGCTCCATGAGGCCCCTTCTCTGAGTTTCTAAGTTATAATAATTCCCATTTCTTCCCTTTATTCCCCTATCCCTAGGAGTGGCAACCTCTCCCTGCATTCATAAACCTCAGTATGCTTTTTAAAAATATTTCACCTGTCCAATTAATAATTTTTATATTAAATCTCTCTGTTCAAATATGGTATAATTTCTGTCTCCTGGTTATGTATTGACTGAACCAGTCACACAAAGGAATAAATGAATCTTAGAGGTTAGATACTGAATCCGACCCCTTAGCTTAACCACATGCGGAGGCCGAGAAAGTCAGTGACTCTCCAGGAGCCTTGCTGCTGGCCCAGGATCTGCACACCTGCCCTTTTAGTATCCTAGCTCCAAGCCTGGTGTTTTTGCTACCAAACCTCACTGTCCAAGGCAAAAGAGAAACTAGAGGGAACACGAAATGCCTCTAAAAATACTGTTGTAGAAGTTCAGAATATGCCACCCCAAATACGCCATTTTGGTATAAGGATTATTTTGAGCTCAAGACAGCTGAGAAACAGCAGACCAAAAAGAAAAAAAAAAAAAGAAAAACAACTCTCTGCCCTGCCCCACATTTGCCTAAAAGCAGGCTTAAATTCAATCAGCAGAGACTCTTATCAGCCCAGACACAGGACTAAGAGGAGTACACATGAGTTACCTTACTGACTTTGATATATTCGTTGCTTTAAAAACAGCCACTGATTTAGTGCGGTTCTTAAGGAAACACTGCAGGCTCCTTGTGAGATCTCATAACTTTGGAAATGGAACGACTTCCTTCAGAAATGACAGTGCATCTAAGCACAGGGACGCATGCGAAAGCAAGCAGCTTGGCCTGCGGCAAAGAGCATAGGCTTTGGAGGCAGGCACACCTGGGGTGGAGCTTGGGTTGGCACTTTCTGGTTGTAGGACCTACTGTCAGAGTCAGTAACTTCTCTGATCCTCATTTTCTTCATCTACAAAATGAGGAGATTAATACCTATCAATGGAGATCTCTGGGTAAGTTAAATGACTTTATGTATGCAATGTGCCTGGCACGTAATAAGCACAAAGTACCATTTTTTAATATATTCTCTGTTGCGCATTTGAACATCTTTGTATCAAACCATCTCAAAAGATATATTGTTGATTATCTATGGTGCATTGAGAGTGGAGAAGGATTCAGGAAAAGGCTCTGCTAACAATACAAACTGTAATTTTTTTTTTTTCAGGAGAGTCCACATCCACTAACAGAAATAGATTTAATGATAAATATAATAAAAAAGGGGGAGAAAAACACCTTACTAAAACAATCTTATCTTCCATTAGGTTTCCCCATATATTTACCTTTCCACAGTTTACCATGCAGGAAAGCCCAAAACCTTTTTCCCTTGTCTTGTCGCTCTTCTACAAATTTATAGTTCTTTGTGAAGATGCTATCTGAGCCCAAGTTCTAACCATCCCTCTGAGTTACTCATGTGCATACACACTGTATGTGTTAATAAACTCTGTTTTTCTCTTGTTAATCTGTCTTTTGTCAGTTTAATTTGAACCTAGGATGTAGAGAGAAGAAGTTTTTCCTCCCCTGCACTGTCTTAGGAGTCTACAGAAATAAACAATGGAGGAAAGGTGGGCTCAGGCACAGAGAAGAGAAATATGAAATGAATGACTCCTCTGGAATGGCTGTGCTATTAAACTCATTTAAAATCTGTCTTTAGCGGAAAAATTAAGACAATAAATTTGGAAAATTAGAGTGCAATGGAGTTATCAAAAATTACTTTAGCAGGAAGCAGATAACGGACTAGTTTGAAAGTCTACCACCCTTCAATTCCACTCAACAAGCTCAGTGGCATATTAGAGCAATGTCCCCTGATGCACTGAGCTTTTTAAGAAAATTAAGAACCATGGTTGCTGCTTGCTGAATTGGGGGAGTGGGGTGAGAAGGGCTTTTCATGGGTGATAACACCACAGAGGAAAAGGAGCACCCCTCCTGGGACAAGGGAGAAGCCTGCACTGACAGGTGCCATGAAAGAAAGAGCCCAGCCTGGACGGCAAGATGATCTGGGCCACAGTCCTGGCTCCCCTGATGACCAGCAGCATGGCCGTGGGCAACACCTTCAGCCCCTCTGATCATGGCTCCCTATTTGTGAAATTCAGATAACAGTGCTCATCTTGCAGAGTTGTTAGCATTATGTAGGACAGCAGATTGAAAGTATCTAGCAGGATGCCTAGCATGAAAGCAAATGCACAACTAATGAAAGTTGCTATTGTTGTTATGAGCAGCGCAGCAGAGAATAGGCTGTGACCTAAGAAAGAACCGGGATTAGAAAAGTGAAAATAAGTTGGTGGTATTTTAAAATCAAACCAACCATATATTAAAGGAATTTCAGGAAAGAGGACAGTGACTAGCAGAAGCAGCTTATTTATAGCAGCATGCCCTTTAAATATCTTTCCTTCTTTCCTTACCTGCAGAAGCACCCAGATTACAATAAAAAGCTCTTTTTAGACTGAAATATTTTTCAAGTTTTCTCTAACAAGAGTTCCAGTGGGGAAACTTTTTTTATTTATATATTTTTTTGCTAACTCTTATTTAGATTTCTTAAATTCCCGGATTCAATGTCATCTCCTTAGAGAGGCATCTGTGATGTTCCAAACTAGGGCTCAACTAACTTTTTCCGTTAAAAATAACAACAACAACAACAACAACAACAAAAACAGAATAAATATTTTCTTGTAAATAATTTATTTTGCAAATGTTCTATGGTTTCTGTGACATATTCTTCTTTTTCCTATTTTTTTCTTTGCAATCCTTTACAACTGTAAAAACAAAAACAAGCCCCAGCCCTGTGGGCCACAGTTTGCTGACTTCCATCCTGTCATCCCTGCTACTCTTTCTATTACATACCGTTCCTTTCTTTGTATCACATATGTCTATTTGCTCTTATATGACATCCGCCACTCCCTGCAGCAACCACCAACCTGTTCTCTGTATCTATCAGTTTGGTGTTTTGTTTCATTTTACGATTCCACATATAAGTGAGATCTTACGGTATCTGCCTTTGTCTGACTTAGCATTTCACTTAGCATAATGCTCTCCAAGTCCATCCATGTTGTTCCAAACGACAAGATTTTGTTCTTTTTTATGGCTGAATAATATTCCACTGTGTGTGCATGTGTATAACAAATCCGTAAATCACATTTTCTTTATCCATTTATTCTCCTCTGAACACTTAGGTTGTTTCTGTAGACAATGCTGCAGTTAACATGGGGATGCCATTATAATAACTTTTATTATTTTATTCTATGAAATGAGATGATAACTTTGGTGTTAATGATTTACACTAAAATTTTCTGCACTCGCCTGCATTATAACTCTTGACTTCTATATTGCTCAAAGCCATGAAATATGTTACCTCCTTTTTCTTTTCAGTATATGATGTCACTTCATGAAATATGCCTGTGAGTCTACAAGTATTTATTAAATGCCTGCTATTAGGGAAGCAACAGGGTGCAAACACATGAAAATCCCTGCTTACACTCTGGAAGTAGGAAAGAGAGTAAACAAAAAAGTGAGTAAAATATATAAAAAGTGGGCTACTGAAAAAGGTTACAGAGAAAACATAATGCAGCAAAGTGGAGGCGGGGGGTAGAGGGAGGAATAGGGAGAGCCGGTGTGGAAGGTGCCAATTTTAAATATGGTGATTCAGGAACTTTTCATGGAGATGGGACATTTGGGCAAAGACCTGAATGAAGCCAGATGAGGAACTCCAGGGGAAACTGCCAAGCGTGTGCTCCTGGGTTCTCTCCTGGAGCGGTTTCTCTGCATACGTGGAAGACTCACAGAGAAATGACAGAGTGAGGATTTTCTATTCCCCCTATTTCATCAATTTCCCAGCCCCCAGCTCAGAAAATTTACTGATTTCCCACTATATCAGGTCACTGACATTAGAGATGATGAATCAAAATGTACAAACCCGACGCATAGTATGTGTCATGCTGTATTGTAATAATGTGTGGGCCAGCGTTCTCGGCTAGACTATGAGTTGATCTGCCTGATCCAGCTCTGACCAGCCAAGAGTTTTCAACATCTGGTTCCCTGCAGATGTAATCTTCTCAGTTCTGAGCCATTGTTGTGGCTAGCAGGACTGCCTTGCTCACCATTGAGGGTATCTTAAAACCATCTGCCACTGCCATGACTCATCTCCACCAAGCAAGCCTGAGTGACCCTTCCAGGACACCGATTTGCAATCCCAGCGATGAACACTGTGCCAGTTATTAAGCTATAAACACTGAGCCAGTCTCTCAGCTCGGAAGCCACCCTTCTAGGAAGCCATCCTTCTAGCCCTTACTCTGTCCACTAACCACACTGTGCCTTGCTGGCCACTCCCGGCTAGGCCTTGCCAGTAGAGTACGCTAGAAAGAGGCTTGAAGGTTAGAGAAGCAAGGAAGAGAGAGACCTGTGCTTTCTGCTCCTGTAAATTTTACCGGAAAAATAACTTCTCCACTAGCAGCAGCAAAGTCTTTCCATGGTAGCATCTGAATCTTGTTAGCAGAACCAGCCACATCCTGCCCTTCCCTCCTCGCCCACACCAGCAGCAACCAGCCAGGGCCACTCTCCAGAGATCTGAACTGTAGCTCCATGAGGCCCCTTCTCTGAGCTTCTAAGTTATAATAATTCCCATTTCTTCCCTTTATTCCCCTATCCCTAGGAGTGGCAACCTCTCCCTGCATTCATAAACCTCAGTATGCTTTTTAAAAATATTTCACCTGTCCAATTAATAATTTTTATATTAAATCTCTCTGTTCAAATATGGTATAATTTCTGTCTCCTGGTTATGTATTGACTGAACCAGTCACACAAAGGAATAAATGAATCTTAGAGGTTAGATACTGAATCCGACCCCTTAGCTTAACCACATGCGGAGGCCGAGAAAGTCAGTGACTCTCCAGGAGCCTTGCTGCTGGCCCAGGATCTGCACACCTGCCCTTTTAGTATCCTAGCTCCAAGCCTGGTGTTTTTGCTACCAAACCTCACTGTCCAAGGCAAAAGAGAAACTAGAGGGAACACGAAATGCCTCTAAAAATACTGTTGTAGAAGTTCAGAATATGCCACCC
>NW_011888815.1:1316735-1352952 GCF_000151845.1 Pteropus vampyrus | reverse complement strand
ACAAGTGAGCAGCCCCGGCCAGCCTCAGAGAGGAGGGGTTCACATTCACTCTGTTTGGGGGGGCCCCACAGGGCAGGTCATAGCCTATTACATTCCTAAGACCATCTATCTGTCTCCCACTTCCTTCTTCCCTACCTTGCTAATGTCTGAGACTTTGAAGCTTCCTTCTCAGAAACTAAATTAATCGTTTGCAAAGTGAAACCAGCTCATCTGGGCTTGCGCTACATGAGATTTATACATAAAGAGAGATTTTTACATCCACTGGCCTACAAGGGCCCATTAGCTGTGTATTCATGAACTTTACATTGGACCTGAGTGTTCTCTGTCCAACATGGTTCCTGGCGGAGGGGCCACGAGGAAACCTTTAACCGTCTGCTATTCTCGTCTATTCAGGGTGATGGGTCATTCTTTGGAACCCTTTTCACAGCCTGACACTGGGCTAACAGTCTATGCCCCAAGAAGCCTGCAGAGCCTCATAAAATTGGCACCTGGCCTCTCAGGTTCGGTTGGCTAAGCCTTTTGTTACCCTTTCACCTACAGAGACAGGCTGTAACCGACTCCAGCACTTGGACGGGGGAGGCCCAGCACCTACTTTACTACCAGACAGCCCTTGGTGAACACAAGTAGCGATGAGTGGCTATGCAGGACAAGAAAACTGCATTACGGACTGCAATCCAGCACGCATTACTTAAGGTCCCTGAGCAACACTTCCCTTGTCACATAAACTGGGGATCTCCAGGGTCATGTAAAGCTCAAATAAGAATACCTATAAAAACCACTGAAAACCTGCAATGCACTGTGAAAATGTAAATAGGAATTTGGGGTATGACCCCATTTTTTTCATGCTGGTCAAAGTGCGTGCAAATATCTCAACCACCACCATGAACATAAGAAGGAAGCCGTTTGGGGAATGTTCTTTCATAGCAAGATAAGCAAAAACCCTGATACTGCAGCAGCTCCGAGTGACCCTGAGTCTCTATGTAACTACCTAGTTCTCTGGGGCTGCACAACAAAACCGCCAGGGAGTTGTTAAAGAAACGCCTAAGCCCACACCTCAACCATAGAGATTCTGATTTAACTCTTCCAGAGCAAGGCCAGCTGTTTTAACAGGTCCTCAGCTGCTCTAATGGGCAGACAGGGTGGAGAACACTCATCTAGAGTTGTGGTTCTCAACTGGAGGTGATGCTGTCCCCCCGAGGATGTTTGCCAATATCTGGAGACGCTTTCGTTTGTCATAATGGGGAGCTGGTAGAGGCCAGGGATGCTGCTAAATATCCTACAATCACAGGACAGCCCTCTAGAGCAGACTTATCCAGCCCGAAGGTCAATAGCGCATGCTGTTGAGAGAGGCCACACTAAGGACTGGTTCGAAAGAAAGTCAACAGCTGCTTGAACTGTACAAAATGGCTCTGCAATGTTTCTGGTCCCACCTGCTCTCCAGAACCTTGTCACTCCCCCATTAAGACATAGAGACTATTTCCTTGTCCTTGAAATTAAAAAGGTCTTTATGATTACCTCAACAAACAGAATACAAACGAAATAACGGTGCTTGATGTATTTACTGAGCATGTAGTTTGTGCCAGGCCCTGGGGCACAGAGTAGCCCCTCCTCTCAAGAACTGACACTCTGAATTCAGGGCTAAAGAAAAAGTGGCTCATAAGTCGAATGGTCTGCTCCGATGCTCACCTTGAATTTGCGTATTAAACAATTAAAGGATAATATTTTATGATGGCAGAGTAATACGTCCATCTCTGAGCAGCTGTGGAAATTCAACTCACAATGTACTCTAATGAATCTGCCCATCTGACACTGCTCCCCTCCTCCCTATAGTTCATACCGACAACAGGTCCCACAGGTCCCCTGTGAGGTCGTAAGTCATTGTCTGAAGCTAAGGACTCCTTTCCCACAGCAGATGGCAAGAAAAACTAACAGGCAATAAAATACACCCCCAAGCAACTAGATCCTTCCAGGAGATAAAATTCTGAAGGCAGAAATGGAACTGTTGCCTGAAACTGTTTTCTTTTTCCTTTGGTCAGCATGAAAGTAGGATTAGCCCCCAGTTCCGGATTAAGGAGTATTTTTACAATTATGGGAAAACTTTGGTGTTAATTTATTTGATACAGGCAAGGGATAAAATAGGATTAAAAAATCCTCTAACTACCACGGTGATTATGAGGTTATATGAAACACTATATGGAAATGGCCTCATAAGATCCTTCAATCATCTACTTCCCCAGATCCACTTAGACATTCATTTCCTTGACTACAAAGTAGACCCCACAAGTGCACAGAAGTCTCTGCTCAGAGACTTCTTTGGCTGAGTCACATTATCTTCAGCAGATGCTGAAGGCAAAAGTGCACAGATGTGGACCATGTTCCCTTGACTCCCAGCATTTGCCCTGGGAGTCAGCAGAAGCATGGACCAGGCTGCAGCTCTGTTAATGAGGCTGCCAGATACCAGGGTGGTGGAGAGACCAAAAAGGCATGAAATCATTTCTGACATTGCCAACTGGGACTAACAGGGACCCAGGACTTCAGCAGAGAACATCACAAAGCAAATGAACGTCTTGGAAATGTTTAGATCAATTGGGGACGGTTTGGTTTGGTTTGGGGTTTGTTTTATTTTTTTCCCTTTTAAAAATATCTATTCAAACTTGAAGGTACTTAGCAGAATTCTTTTAATAATTATAATAATAATAATATAATAATAACAGTATTAAAATTCTGTTGGTGTTTAAAAACTCTAGGTGACTTCCTTGCTTCTCAGGTCATTTCTTCTGTTTGTATATGCTCAGTCTCTTCGTTTCCTAATGGTCATATCTGACACAGTTCTAATCATTGTAAATGGTCCTTATAATTAAGTGGGAATAGATAAAACAATTTTTTTAAACCCCTCAGGGACAATTCTTCATGCAGATGTTTTATTTTATATCTAGTCTTATTTATGATGACTCTAAATCAGTGGTCAGCAAACTGTAATCCTTAGGCTAAATCCAGCTCACCACCTTTTTTCGTAAATAAAGTTTTATTAGAACACAGTCATGCCCATTTGTTTACATATCATCTATGGCTGCTTTTGTGCGACAGAGACAGAGTTGATTAGTGGTGACAGAGACCATCTGGCCCTGCTAAGCCTAAAATGTTTATTATCTGGGCCTTCAAAGAAAATGTTTGCCAACCCCTGCTGTAAAACAAGTATTAGGAACCAGAATCATTTCATAGCATGTAGCCCTACAGTAATTAGATACGTTTCTGCATTTGTTAATGCCTGTTTGTCCTGCTATATATAAGTTCTTTGAGAGCCAAGGACTATGTCTGTCTAGTTCAATATCTTCTCTCCAGGGGCTGAGCAGAGACTAGCACACAGAATGCAAGTAATGAATACTTGTTGAATGAATAAACTAAGTTGCTAGGTATATTTTGAGTTCTGGAGGGCCATAAGCATGTTTCAGTCTGGAATCAGAACCTGATTCATAGTAAGTTCTCAATAACTGCATGTTTGCTAAACCATCAATTGCATAGATTTTACGTTTGGAGAATGGATGTGTTTTGTAGGGCATTTAATAGCCAGGACAAATCCTTGTCTATACTATGATGAATCTCTTCTATGCCACACCATTGGTGCCTATCCATTCTCTAACTTCACAAAATCCTCTCTGCTTCAAGCCCTTGTATCTAACATTTGACTCTCATGGTGTTAGTCTGATCATTGATTTGCAGAGCTGGTCCTCCCTCCTGCAGAATCCATCTGTGCTCCACAGTGTGGTTCCCAGCAGCCTGCAGGGGCTTTGTGGGTATACTCAGCCCAAGACACATGGGCATTCTGCCTGCTAGCACTTACATACAAGAGAAACCAGGAGCAGACTGGATTCTGGACAGACACAGAGAAAAGCACTAAGTGGAAGAGACCTCTGGCCTGCTACTCACAAAGAGTGTTTGTCATTTGGATATAAAGAAGATGGTTTGATATGAAGAAGAGACAAATCAGATTCTCAAGGAGGCAACAAGATTTGGAAAAAGAACTAAGAGCTTGAGAGTCAGACCTAGGTATGAATCCAAGCTCTAATACTTACTAGTAGTGTACATTTGAGACAATCAATTAATTTCTCTGAGATAAAAATACCTTAACAGCAAAATGGGTATAAAATGATAATGTTGCAAGGACATTGTGATAGATTTAAGGTCCCTAACAGTGATAGGTACTATCTATATTTTACTCCTCTTTCTCCTTTATATTTTAATGTCAAGACAAGGATGATCTTTGAAAATTTCCACTTACCAAGCATTCCTTTCTTGGAACTGGACAGACACATGTCCTTCTCTGCACTAGGCAGGGCAAAACTCACCACGAACACTTCTACCCCATCGGCCATCAGGGCCAAACCCAAGACGAAAAACAGGATCCACTGGAAGCGCCCGTGGCCACACTCGTCAATGATGGTCTCATACTGATGAGCCAGCTGCTCCTCATCTTCCATTCGCTCAGCCAGCAAGTCTGCCTGGCCCCGAAGGCCATCCGCCCTGGAGGGTGCCTTCTTGGCCTGCTTAGCCTTGACGTCATCCGGGTGAGGAATGCCCTGGTACTCGCCCTCGTAGATCTCATCCTCCTCATCGTGGCCTTCTGTAACATCACTCTGGGCGTCTTCTTCTGGGTTGGACTCGTTGCCACGATAATAGCCGTCACTGGGGGCATAGCCCTCATAGTTGTCCTGATATTTGTAGTCATCCATTCCTTGATTCCGGGACTGCCTGGTTGCCTCTCGAGCTATATCTCTCGCACCGCGATAGAGGTTTGGGCTGTTTCGATAACCATCATTCATTCTATGTGCAGAGGTTTAAATGTAGAATGTGCTCGTATGACTTCTCAGGTGAAAATGGCACCTGTATTCTTCCCACTTTGTCTCTCAGATAAAGCAGCTTGGTGCAAAGGCAACCTAAGTATCCTTTTGCATTCGATGTCTATTGGAAGTCTTTGGAAAATTTCAAATTCTAGTCATCTCCTTCAGTGACCCCGAGATGTTGTGTTGGGAGATGTTGATTAGACATGGGTCCAGCTGGGTTCCTTGACAAGGCGCCGGCAGGACTTGGCAGCTTGCTGGCTGGCCTGATTTGTTCTGTTACTGAAGGTTATGCCCTGGGAGTATGGAGAAGGGAAAGAGAAGTTTTAGTATTACAAACTGCTGAAATTCTAACAACCACTCTCAGAATTAAACAAATGTATTTACTAATGCCAGTGCTTTGTGTGTAAGGTGGAAGGAATTCTGATGAAACATTTGGATTCATGTCAAATGAATAAATATTGAATCCGTGAGACAAAAGATAAGGGGAGAAAGAATAGGGTCAGAGAGGCCATTTGAAGTGTTGATTCGCCCATGAGTAGCGTCCAATCTTAACACAATAATGAGACAGAAAGGGGCAAGAGATTTTCAATACAAGACAATTTTGTGTTACGGATTTTTTTTTTGTTGTTAGAATTCATCAAGCCTTTGGCAACAATGCAGATTTACTACAACTCAGCTTCTGTTATGAAAACGCCAGCTTTTCTAAGTTTATTATAAAAAGGCTGGACAATTTTCCAACTAGAATTGTGCGACAAATACCCAGGACCATGTTTTTCCCAAGGCCTAGCTTACTTTTGAAACTCAGCATTGTGGTTTGAGGGTCACTCTGATCTTGTACTTGGCTTAAATGGGCAACAACAGTTGCTGAAGACCCAGAGACAGAGAGCTTGGGTCTGAAACTTGATTCTGCCACACAATGGCTGTGTGACCACACACATATCTTTCTGAGCCTCACTTTTCTCATCTATAAAGTGGAGATAACAATAGTACTTAACTCATAAGGTTGTACGTATAGTGCTTAGAACAGCACCTGAGCTGCTTGGTAAATGCTATTTAAGCCTTAACATTACTGTTGCTCTTTTTTTTTTTTTTTCTTTTCCTAGTTCCAGTTCTGGAAATCAGACGCTACCCTATATCCCAGTTCTAAGCACTGTATCCCTCTATTGACTCCTATACTTGAGGGACTGGCACAGCCTGCCCTAATTACCCTCCTAGAACCCCAGTTCTCACAGGGTTTGGAGCCAACCTCTAATAATGCCTACTCTGCTAGTGTGTCACAGTTCTTAATCCTAACTCTCACAAAAATCAAAAGAGGAAGAAAACAATATTTGTGTCTTCATCATACAAATGAAGAAAGTGTGGCTCACATGGGGTTAGATCAAGGCCACATAGCTAGGTCCACTGATCCCAAAGTCAGTTTTTGCATGGCCCCTGTGCTTCCAAATGCTGTTCTGAGGGCCCATCACTTTAGATCACCTGGGGAGCTTCAAAAATACAGATTCCCAGAGCGTGCAGAAGGGCTGGTGCACATTCAAAAATCTGAGTTTTCATGCAGCTCCCCCAGTGGCTCTGAGGCCTGGCTTCTCTCTAAGCAGTCCCCGGGGGGTGGAGGCCGGGCCCCTCCCCCACTCCTTATCCTCCTCCCGCTCTCCTCTGCTGCCAGACCCTCAGACACAGATGGATGCTCAGACCTCTTCAGTGGGACCACCATAAACCCACTCCTTTGCAAAATTCACCTCCTGACACATACATATGCCAACAACCTTTACACGTCTTTCCGTCACACCTCAAATCCTAACTGTCCTTTCACCAAGCTCGGCATATGTCGCCTCACGACAGACTGGATGTGCATGTCCTCACCATGGCAGCTGGACTCCTCCCAGCCCATAGCACATCCCTGGGCCCTCTGCCCCACACCTGCCCTCACACCTGCACCTGCCTGGTTCTCCTCCCCCTCAGCCCTGGAGAGACTCCAGCTCTGAACTCACAACACAATGCATTTCTTTAGTGTGTGTGTATGTGTGTGCGTGTGTGTGTGTGTGCGTGCGTGTGTGTGTGTGTGTGTGTGTGTGTGTTGGGGGGGCGGGGGGTGCCCAAGATCATGCTTCTCCAACTCAGGAGGAAACTCATCAGAAATGCAAACTCCATTACCCTGCCCCCAAAGACTCTGAACCTACAGAGTGAGGGTGGGCCTGGAAATCTGTGTTTTCCCTCCAAAAATGCCATGAGGGATCCAGTGGACTGCGCTTTGAGAAACAGTGCCATAAGAATGGTTACTAAGAACTGAGTCTCACTTTATCCTTTCCAATTTTTCACCACCCCTAGTCAATAATTTGTATTTGACCATGGTGGCCCAAACTATGTCAGATTAATATTCTAAATCTGTTTTTATTGTATCTATTTAGGGACCACAGGAGGAAGATAAATCATAGTACACAGCACAAGAGTTTTGCCGAGTACCCTAAAAAAATGGAGAAAGAATGCCAATGGCCAGAGAACTGGTGTGTTATTTCCATCCTGGGGACTCTGCAAAAATGTCATGAACCCAAAACATGGGAAATACACTCGAGGCAAAAGTCCTGGGACTTGCTTTGTGGGAAGAAGCTGACCTTCGTCAAAACTGACTCCGCTCACCTGATCCAGTTAAAGGAAGGGCTGTGAATGTCAAGTACAGTGGAGGAAGGAGGAATCATCATTCGGTGTTGTTTTTTCTCTTTCACTGAGAAATGACAAGTTACATTTTCAGCATCTTCTAGGGGATATAATTACTAATCATTTTCAATGTTATATATTGGACTGGGACCCTTCCAAGAAAGTATGTTGAAGCCCTAAGCCCCAGTACCTCAGAATGTGACCTGATTTAGAAACGTGGTCTTTATAGAGGTAATCGAGTTCAGATGACGTCCTTAGGGTGTCTCTAATCCGATCTGACTGGTGCCCTTATATAAAGAGGACGTTGGGACTCAGAGAAGGACACTAATACAGAGGGAAGATGATGTGAAGACACAGAGAGAGCCCGGTCTACAAGCCAAGGAACACCTGAAGCCACCAGAAGCTACAAGGGATGCACAAAAATGATTCTCCCTCACAGACCTCAAAATGAACCAACCCTGCTGACACTTTGATTATAGATTTCTAATCTTCACAACTGTGAGACAGATTTCTGTTGTTCAAGCCACTGGATTTGCAGCACTTTCTTAAGGCAGCCCCAGGAAAGTAATCATTTGACAACATTAATAAGCCTAGAGCTTATCAACTAAACAATGACACAACCGGAAGAGCAGCTATTAACTGAAGACGAAGGTGAGCATTTTACAAGCAGCTCCTTATTTATTTCACAGATGAAGAAACTGAGAGCTAAGAAGATTAAAGGATGTACCCAAATTAACACAGAGACTCAATTTCAGGGCTTAGTTTGAAGACAAGTTCAAAAATAACATCAGTGATGACGTACAGGAAAGAGAGTGGGACTCTCTCCCACTCTCCCGTGTCCTGGAGACAAGTCAAGGTTACAAGCTGAGTTCCTGAAGAACCAAGATTGGCATTGGCCTTGTGACTCCAAAGTTAGAGTTTGTTCACCCATCCTTAACAAACATCCCTCAGAATCTTTGGTGCTTAAGGCATTATAGCAGATATGACATGACTTGATCTCCCTTCTCTAGAGGCCCACACCCATCATGAGAGAGTAAAATGACAGAGAGCATCTTGCAGAAATAAAAATGACCATCTTAATTATTAATAATATTATTTTTCATTCATTGGATACCTGGCTCACGGCTTGGTGCCAGGTATTACACTAAGAATATCATGTGCTTCACAACTTTTAACCTGAACAACAACCCTGTGAGATGCGGACTATTATTACACCCATTTTACTGAAAACGAGACTGAGGCTGAAGAGGTTAGATGACCAAGGATCACAGACAGTAGGTTCTTCCAGGGGTTTCAGAGGACAGTGGGGTCACTAGGGGCTGGGATCTGCTGTCACAAGCTTCCTAGAGGTTGGCGGACTTCCAAGAGCAGGGAAGAAGGGCTCGGAGCATCAAACAATACAGAGGAGGGCACTGCAGGCTGGAGAGCAAGGACGAGCGAAGGCCTGGAGGCAGGAATGGCTATGCTGGTTTGGGCAACAATGAAAAGGTCAGTTGGCCTATAACAGATGACCTAAGAGGGTGAATTTTGGAAGATACGATGCGGGAATAAATAGCATTCAGTCTGAATGTCCTGCTCAGGAATTGAAAATTTCCATTTGAGCAAGGGGAGCCATGAAGATTGTTGCTAAACCTAACAGTGCAATATGGCGTGCAGAGCAGGGGCCTGGAAAGATCCTTCTGGTGGGGATGTGAATCCTAGTAGAAGCTTCCGTATGTGCATGTGTGTGTGCGTGTGCATGTGTGTGTGTGTGTGTGTGCGTGTGTGTGTCTGGTAAAAGTCCAGAGATGGGGTTAGGCTTGGACAAAGGTAGTGGCTGTGGGACTGGAATGAAAGGTAGACACAAGGAGGCTCCCACAAGAAAAGAAGTAGTGGGTTTCCTGTCGGGTGAGAGGGAAAAGACTGGGAGAAGGGTGACTCTAGGGAGGCAGATTCTGGACTGGAAGTCCTTCCGGCACCTTACAATTGCTGTGTGACTAAGACAAAGACAAATCTTTTTCAGGCTGATACCCTTTTTGGTGTGGTGTTGGGATTATGTGGCATGGTGGTTTAAGAGCACAGACTCTAGTGTCTGAGGCCCCAGGTTCAAACGCTGACTCTGCCACTTCCTACTATGTGCGTGCAAGCTACTGACTACTCTGTGCCTCAGTTTCCTCATCCATAAAATGATTACAATAATAGTACCTACGCCATAAAGTCATTGTGAAGATTTAGTGAGATAATCCATAAACGGTGCTTAGCACAGTGCCTGGCACAGATGCGATCAATGTAAATTTGATTTTATTTTCATTGTTGTTGTCATTATGATTATTATCAGACCAAGTGTTGATCATTAAAATGTAGCCAGGCTCTCAGCTTGAGCCCAGCCCAGCTCTGCTTCAGATCTGGGGCCCATCTGGGCTGGACTGCAGAACAAAGTACAGAGAAAAACAAACTGACATTTAGCTACTCATGAAAACTATGCCTCTCAAAAATGTCCTAGCAGTAATCTCTTAAGCACCCTCCTTTCAGTCTTACATTCTGTTAACCTCTGGGTCTATGCTATTTGATTCAATATCATCGTGTGGTAAACACTTGTTCATAATTAAATATCACAGAGAACAAAGCTAAAAATAATTTTATAATCAAATGATGTAATGCCTCTGCAGAATGTTAGGCCTTTAATATGCTCATTTAAGGGGATGAAAAGAATTCCAAGAGCAAATAAGTTTAGGAAACATTGCATACTCTACTCACCATTCTCTTTTGGAGATTTATAATGCACATTCCTATATTAAAGGCCGAGAGAAGACCTGAACAAAACCTATTTCACACCGCAATGAGCTACCACTACACACCCATCAGAAAAGCTGCAATCGATAGACAATAGCAAGTGATGGCTAGGATGTGATGAACAGAAACTCCGGTGCGCTGCTGGTAGGAATGAAAAATGGTTCAGCCACTTTGGAAAACAGTTTGGCAGTTTCTTAAAATGTTAAACATATTCCAAATTAAGAGCAACACTTACAAACTGATTAACCACTTTTGGCAATTTGATGGATCTTTATTTTTAAACGTTTAGAATTACTCCAAGAGGTCCTGTGGCACTATATACATATCTCTATTATCAAATTATATTGTAATTATTTATGTGTCTCTCTGCTAGGAGATTGTGAGCAATTCCAGGATAGATAAAGCACTGAATTTTACTTATTTTTGAATCTCCAGCACCAAACACAGAGTCTTTAATCACAGAAGGTCTTTGAAAAAGTTTGCTCAATGATAGTTATACAGTGTCTGTCTGAAAGTATGTGCAAAGTGACCAGAGTGCCCTGTCCTTGCTGTCAGTAGACCAACTGGTTTACCTTTGTTTTTGTTTTTATTTAAAAAAAAAAAAAAAAGCTCGATCAGCTGACATCCTGAAGATGCCACCTTCCTATTTACTGGCTTTCTATTCACACCCAGTTCCCAGCTGAGATTGTTGGGGTGCAGGGGCGGGGCAAGGTTTAAGAACTACTTGAGTTATCTGTTATCAGCTTCCTGACTATAAAATATGTCTTAACCACCTGAGATGCTTCCTAAAATACAGTGCTTGGTGCTTCTGGGGTAGGTCACCTCAACCCATTTGCTGAAAACACCAGAACGCCTCCGGGTGGTGCTGGGAGACAGTGTTCTCCGAGGCTTCCAGCAATCAGCATCTGTGTCCCACTGACAAAAGTGCCTGCTTGTTAGTGTGGCATCAGAAATACTTCTCTCTTTGTAAGGTATATAGATGTTAAATAACTATATTGTACACCTGAAACTAACATAACATTGTATGCCAAATATACTTTAAAAGGGGGCAGGGGGTTGAAGAAGTACTTCTCTCTTCTTAGCTGAATCATCCAGCTATTTCTATTGTGTTAAAACAGAAAGCTAGTTTCCCAGGTGTGAGAAACAATTGATTATTACATGAAAACCAAACCACGTGATGTTTTTGTTAGAGAGAAAAAAAGAAATACTTTAAAGTCATACCAAATCCTTTAAAATAATGCCAGCCTTAAAGTGAATGGTTCTTCATTTTAAAATACAAAAGCAAGATGAGAATTTATGGAGAAGTATGTTAATAACCAAAGCATTATTTAGAACATTAAACCTAAAAAACAAAAAAACAAAAAAACACAAAAAACAAAAAAAAACCCTTTATATTAAACAACAGGGCCTAGGTAACTAAATGTTAGCCTAATCATATAATTAAAATATTATGATGATATAAAAACTATGGTTTTCAAAGGACTTGTTTTTGAAAAAAGAAAATGATCGCACTATAATAGTAGGTGAAAATGCTAGATAAATCATTTATTAAAATCATTATACATACAGTTTCCATAATATTGCATATTAAGAATATGTATTTATATTGTGCAAACGTACCTGACAGGATGATGTGTTAAGATGTTAATGTCTGCCTAGTCTTCCCTGAAATGCTGATTTTCTCCCTTTCTGCTCCTCTGTGCTCTAAAGCCAGGTCAGCATTGTTCAGTGTAGTCTTCAAACCACTGGCAGGAGAATTGCTGCCAGTTAAATACAGATTTCTGGACTCCATTCCATTTTGTAACGGAAGAGAGACAGAAATCTGTTTTATTAGCAAGCTCTTCTGATAATTCTTGTGCTCACTCCAAATCAAGAACCTCTGGCCTATGCTCTTACCCCAGGAAGCAGTTAACAAATCCTTTGTGCTTCAAGGGCAAGGCCCATGAAGCCCTCAGCCCAGGCTTCAGACAGCTAGACCCTTCCAGGAGCTCAGCTAGAAGGGAAGGGGATGAGGGGCTGCTGCTTTGACCTGTAGGGAGGTGCCCAAGCCCTGGGGGATGGGGACTGCAAGGAGGAGGCTGTGTGTTCCCTGAAAGGAGATGGAACCCTGTCCCTCTCATAGGCAGCACTCTGAATGAAGGACAACAGAAAAGTCCTGATGGAGGATATTAATCCTACGGCCCTGGGATCAGTAATAGGGTCTCATCTATTGGTCAGTGGTATCACGATATGTATCCATCCAAAACAGAAGTGCCCAGCAGATGATGAAAGCTCACTCCTGCAGGTGGCACTGAGGAACAGAAAGATCGAGGAGAATCACAGTAGCTACAGGGATGGACTAAGCAGGCACTCCCACTGTTTGGGGGAACACTTAAGTGGTCTGATGGAGGGAGGAAAGGGGCCCTAAAAATAAGACTGATAATGGCCATCTTACTAACCCTGTTGTAATTTGTAAGAACATGCTTAATGCTATTTCTTGCCTTAGAGTGCTGTTATAAGGCGAATTCTTGCCCCTGCTATATGCGCAGATGCCAGCTCTGCCACTTACAGGCTCTGAGAATCAGAGCAAGTTGTTTGACCTTTAAGCTTCAGTTTCTATGTGTGAAATGAAGAGGATATCAGTTCCTACTCATTGGGTTGTTATACTCATTAAATGAGTTAATAGATTCAAAAAGCTTCATACCAGAAAGGAGCTCAATAAAAACAGCTATTATATAAATAACACAACAAAAGCTATACATTTCTATGTGTTCACTAACCTCTGCAGTGATGTTTACCAAAGCCAATTAGAGCCTTAATCTCACCCCATACGAAGCGAATCTACAACCTTCTTAGCTGAGACCGTCTGGATTTTTAGCTCCCACTCTGCTGGAGCCCTGACCTGAATGCCCCATGCCAAAGAAATCAGGTTGGAAGACAAGGCCTCCACGCCAACCCTCTGACACCAGCTAGCGCGTCTCTCTCCTGAATTATCCCAACACCATCAGCCAGCCTCCACACAGCCTGAAATCTCCTCGTGGCTTCTCAAGACCTTCAAACTGCTGTCTTAATTTGGCTTTGAAGGACCCTCATTAAACAACACCCATTGCACCTTCCCCGCTTCATTTTTTCCCTTTCTGGTGGCCCTTCCAGAGGGGACTAGCCTTACTAAATTGTCATCATTGCAGTGACTCATCTATCTCAAAAATACCCTGGGGGCCTCTACTACCTGGTAGATCCTGTGTCAGATTCTGGGGACACTGAGAAGAATAAGACAAGCTCCTACCCCTTGTCCCTTATTGCCTAGTTAATAGAAATTTTCCTAAAGCTAAGAACAACAGACTTTGTCTAAGGAGAGGGTCCTCCCTTCAACATGAGATATTCTACATCTCCTGGTTCATTAGAACCTTTGAAAGTATATCCCAGAAAGTAAAAATACAGAACTGGTATCAAACTTACATGATGCATTGCTCCAACAGGGTGCAGACTGAAAATTTGGATCTCTTTCTAAAAGACTTGAAAAACGTTGTAGATACAGATCTACAGGTTATTGAGGAAAATGACAATTGGTCGATGGACAAACACAGATGATGCCAAGGAGGGGCCAAGACCATTCCCCTTATTCACCCCAAAAGCAAGTCTGAGAGCCATGGACAGGCTAGAGGGAGCACTTCCTGTCTTTATTTGCCTCTGTTCTCACCTTAAACCTCATGCACTTGGTGGACAAAATCTGCTCTTTGCTATGGTCTAGCTTTGCAGTGCTCTGCCATGAAATGCCCCCTCCTCTAGAATTGCCTGCAGTTAGTGCCCTCTGTGGCTGAAGCCTGTGGACTTAGGGTACCCTTATCTCCACTGCCCATTGATGGCTCCACCCCAAACCCTATCAGCCTGCTGCACCCCTGGCCCCTGGAAACCTCTCCTGCATGTCTCACTTTGGGGAAACTATAATAGAGGCCTTGTGATGAGGAAAAAAAAAACTTTCGGTTTTCCCAGTTTTTGAAGATTTTGAAAAACAACTTTTGTTTTTCTGAGTTGCTGCATCGGCATTTAACATTGTGATAACCCTGCTCACAGGCAGAGTCTGGACTGTAGAGAGGGACTTGAGCTTAGGATTCTGGGGGTACTTTTCTGGAGATACCTTCTAAAAGAACCGCTTAGACTTAAGCCCATAAAAAGTTAGTTTCCTCTGCCTCAAGCACCTTTTAGGTAACGGGTGCTTCTACCCTGCTCTCCATCTCCTGCTCACTTGTGACCTGGGACAGAGGACTGCTGTTCCCCGAGCTCGTTGTGGGGAACCTCCGCTCCCCCACTGCTTCTGGGACCTGTAAGTAATAAATCTTTTGACTCTACTTCCTTTGCGTGGGTATATTGAAACTGCTTCTTCAGTCACAATGATCTTACGAGTTTCACTTTCCCAAGTGAAACCTGGGAGCTTGAGTGGTGAGGGTGCTACCTGTCAACTCTATGTGGGTGGCTTGTGTCCCTTCCTTCAGCAGGTCATAATCTGTATATTCTTTAATCAATACACCAGCTCCAGCTTGACACAAGCTTCATAGTTTATCTTGCTCTTATCTGTCCCATGTATGTCCCTGAAATAAAAATTTTTTAACTCACCCCAATACATTCCAATTCCTGTCTCCATCTCCTAATTATCCTGGAATTACTCAGCCTCTGGGTGTGACTGGCCTTGTTGTCGTCCACTGCCCCCAACTCCAGCGCATTATGTCTCTATAATTAGTTCCCTCTTTCTCTCCCCTAATTCAGCTTTGGCAAAGTATAAACTTGATCATTCAAAAGGGCTAAAATGCTGCCAGGAATGCAAACTTATTTAGTGCTAGAGCCCGGAGTTTTGCACAGTTCTGGGCTCCACTCCAAATCCTAGACTAACAGCAAAAGAGGAAAGGAAGGAACCCTTTAGTGAGCTTGATTATGTTGGGAGCTTTCTCACACGATCTCATTTAAACCTCCCAAAGACCTGACATGTGGATTTAGGTGATGGGAGCTCAGAGAGGCCATGAGAATTGCCCAAGTTCACAAGCCTGGGGAGAGGCAGAGTTGGATTCAAATCCAGGTCTGTACCTCACCGCTTCTGCGGGGTCTCTGGGATTCCCCATGTGTTCTGTTACCTCAGTCTGGCACCTGACAGCCTTGGCTAATTGGGTGATGGAATTCCTCGACAGGCCTCTTTTTACGGTTTGGCTTTCCTGTTGAAATTACTCCTACATATTTGGCAAGGAAAGATTTCAAATGATGTCAACATTTAAAGAACTCTGCTTTAGCCACCAAAAGTAGTATTGCCACAATCACTGACTCCTGCAGCTGGCTGCCTAGGGTGTAAGCAGCTTGAGGACAGAGTCCATCTCTCATGCGTCTTGGTCACCAATGTAGCAGGAAGCAGGACTTTGTATTGATAGGCACTGAGTAAATACATTATGACAAAAGGAAAATAAAGAGAAGATTGGACTCCTGCCAGCTGAAGCTCAGAGCAATGGAGATCCAGATAATCCATCACACTATTCTTTAGTCTGTCCTTGGACGCGAAAATGAACTCTTGAAAGAGCCCATGTGCTAGAGTCTGAGCAGAATAGATGGGAGGAAGGGAGTTGGGAGAGTGCCAAAACGGATGACAAGATTATTTTATTTTTTTAAAAGATGCGTTTTCATTGCTCTCCTATTCCTAAATTGCCTTATTATTTAGAGGGTTGTCATACACAAGGAGGGGAAAAGATTAATTTTGAAAAGACCTGGCAGGGATATTTTCATGGGCGCTAGAATCATTCTGGAAACAGATGGCACCTCACTGCAACATGCTGCATGAAGGACAATTCCTGCTCAGGCGTCATTGGGGTCCACCCCCAGAGCTGCCTGCTGCTGTCATCGGCAGCCTTGAAACCAAATACAGGATGTCTTTCTGTGTTCTGTGAATACATGACTGTCATTAGGGAAGTGATCTTGAGAAACTTTCACCTCTGAAATCAACTACTCCAAGTTGTTTTCTTTCCGCAGGGGTTGGGTTCATGATAAAGAGAGGACTATCTTTATCATAAACCAAACAATAACGATTCCCTCTAGAGATCAAGGGAAAAAGAGGCAATTTGCAAGCTGTTATGCATATAAATAGAAGTGTGGATACACAACTTTTTGCAAGACAACAGTGGTCTCTGTTGGGGAATTTGAAACCAGCTGCTCAGACACCAGTAAGTCTCCACCACATCTGAAAAGCTGCAGCTGCTTCCACTGGGCTCAGAGACCCTGGCTGGCTGGTTGATGTCAAGCTGACCAAGCCAACTTGGTGGACATGTCCCGGTAAAGGGGCCCTTTGTTTGCATAAACTGAACGAGTTGACTGCCTTGGTGGGACCACAAGGGCCACTTTCAGTTACAGGGGCCAGTACAAAACCCTACTGAGCCCCTTTTCGGCTCTTGACACAGGATGCTTTCCACAAAGAGATTCTTCAATCCTACCTTTTTAAGTGCTTTTTTTTTTTAACTGCTTATACTTCAATTCCATGTCTCTTATAGAGTTATTGTCTTTCCCTCAACCAAAATGTTCCCTTCTCACTCTCCCAGGCCTCTCTGGAAGACACCCCCAGGAATGGATCACCATCTACTCATTATTTGGGGTGATATAACTAAATAAAGGATCCCAGTGCCAGAATATCACACTTTAAAACTTCCAAATGGATCAGAAGGCCCATTTTCTGTTCTCCAGACACCCGTGACTTTAAACTTGCTCTGTTTATAATATCGTCAAGCCAAGAGGAAAGATAATAGGTACTACGTCTAACTAACATTTATATCCTTATGAACATATCAGTTGGAAAACCAGAGGATACTTCAATATCCTCTTAAAGAAGACTGGACCCCTTCACTCCCACTCCCACCCACTCAAAACAATTCTGTGACTATTACCTTCTGAGTAAGTGTTGCCCACAACATCCCCAGATGGACAGCCCTTCTCAAGTCCCAAGCAAACCGAGAGTTTTCAATCTGTTTCTAATCCAGAGAAATTCCTGAAATGGTTTCTGACTTTTACTAAACTGATGATATTCGAAGGAGTAACCAAAGCCCGGTCTTTGACAAGTAGCTGCACATGGATCAGTGAGCCATCCACATTTGAAAGTGGCATACCTATGGCTATGTGCATGGAGAACCTTGTTGAAGGGTGAATTCCTTAACAAAGTATTCAGAGTAGTTATTTTCTGGGAAAGGGACATCATGTATATTGTGCCAAGATAATACTTTCTAGAAGAGAAGGCAAAGGAGGGAGAAGAGGAGACTCAGCGACAATAAGAAGTCCATGCTTCTTTCTGAAGCACACACAGTAAATTGGTGGTCTTTTAGCATTTGCTTATTCAAATAACTCAAATAATATTCAAATAATATTCAAACTGAGGCCTATAATTCAGCGTCAGCCCAACGTGGGTTTGAATCCATGTTAAGATCTGCAAGTTATTTAACTCCTCCCAACCTCTGTTTTCCTCTCTGTAAAAATTAGCTTCTAGGGCGGTGGCAAGGAATAGACGAGGGTAAGGTGATAGATAAGCACCAGCAGATGTCTGTAAATCTCAATAAATATGACCTAGTTATCATTGACTCTCAGCACATCACAGATGTGGTTGTTTTCTTCTAAACAAATATCCTTACTCAGAACTTAAAAATGTTAGAAAGTAAAAGAAATGAAGGTGTAATCTGCAGACGCTGTCCGGTACAACTTTCCACACTGCCCGTTATAGGAGCCACTAGCCACAATGGCTACTGAGAGCTTGAAATACGATTAACTGAGGAGCTGAACCGAATATTAATTTTACTTTTAAGGCATGCATGGTTAGCTTTGGGCAGCTCAAATCTAGATCTAGCTGCCTTTACAGGGGCAATGACCTTCAGAGACATTAGGAACTTGGCAAAAGTTCTGGTTTGTTAGACTAGATCTCACACTAGACTCCAGTTCTCCAGACTCAGGTCCTGTTCTATTGCATCCCGACTCTTCCCAAAGAAAATGCCCAGATGAAGACCTCTGGACTATTTTCACTAACAGTAGGTGAAACCAAGCTGAACCATAACATGATCACCACATTTAAACTACTTTAAAATAGAAAACTTCATAGTGTTTTTAAATAACGATATAAGAGGGTTTCATCACAAAGGTTTAAGCTGTTAACTTTTACAAAGTTATTTGCATTTCAATGGAACTCTCTGCTTTTAAAAATACTTCCATACATAATGGAATTGTAATGTTACATGGTTTCCTTTAAATGGCTCCACGCACTTGCCTGCTGACCTCGACTACTCAAAAGGCTCCCTGTTTTGTTCTGAATCATCCTGATCACAAGTGATCAGGTATAACCTCCTGATCCCTCATCCGTGACCTAAGCAATTGGGCAGCTAAGCAAGGTCCTCAGTTGAGGAAATGCATGGGGACAAAGGCTTGCAGATCAAATGCAATTCTAAATCCTTACGGAACAAGCTGAAACTCTTAAAGGATGCATTGTTCTGTGCTCTATGGGCACTAGAATAGGGAGGGAACTTAGCAGGGAACGGGGTTAAAGCAATACAGTAAGAAAGTGTGATCCTGAGCTTTTACTGCCGTTTACTGCAGTGGGTGCTGGCGCACTGCATCCAGGCCTCCACACACACCAGGGAATGAAGCTCTCATTCCCCAGCTGCTGGGAGTGTGGGTGTCAGTCCTTCCTAGAGGCTGCCTGGTACCAAAAGGCTATGCCCATGCTTGAGGCCTTGTCCTTTCCAGAAGAGCATGAAGCCAACGACTGACTGTGAGATGGAGGAATATAAGGGCCAGGACCACAAGCCCCAATGCAGCCAACTCTACTGGGCCTTTCCTGCTCCAGCATCCTGCAATCCCACCCACCACCCCAGTGATGAGACTCTGCTCACCTTCTTTCTCTGGTCAGTCCTGTTTCTTTAATGACTCAGGTGTTGCTCCCCCTTTGCTTCTCAGGGAACTCATCTGTGACAGGTAGCATGTGCCAAGAACTGTTCCTAGGGTTTACATATACTTACTCTGAGAGGACATTATTATCCTTGTTTTATATATAAAGAAACTGAAGCTAAACAGAGATTAATATATTTTCCAAAGACACCCAGGTGGCCTTGAGAAATCTTATGAAGATTAAAAGATATGATGCAAATAAACATGCTTATAATAGTGACTAACACAGAGTAACTATTCACTTAATTAATTCTACAAATATTTATTGAGCATCTACTATATGCTACGCACTATTCTCAACACTGCAGATACAGCATTGAGCAAAAGAGTCAAAATCTCTGTCCTCATAAAGCTAAGATTCTAGTGTGGGGGGGCAAGAAATATACACACATATGACATACAAGTCTGTCCAATGAGTGCCATGCAGAAAAATAAAGCAGGTTAAATGGGACTGGAGGCCATGCAGTGAGGATAGAGATATTTTACGTAGGGAAGTGATGGGAGACTCCATTGATAAGGTGATGTTTGAGTAAAGAACAGAAGGAAGTAAGGGAGAGAGTCCTGTTGATATTTAAAAAGAGTAGTTCAAGTAAAGGGGGCAAGAGCAAAGTCAGGCATGATGATGTTGAACAGAGGCATGTTATTTGACAGATTTTAAATGAATCACTCTGGCTGCTGCTGTGTTAAGAATAGACGGGGCGGAGGTGGGGGGTACAAGGAAGGAAGCAGAGACGCCACAGAAGAAGGAGTTTCTTGCCATAATTCAGGCCAGCAACAGCACTGGCTTAGACCAAGATGGTTATGATGGAAGAGGTAGGAATGTCAGATCTGGTTCCATGCTGGAGGCAGAGCCATCCAGATTTGCAGATAGATCTGATGTGGGGTGTAACAGCAAGTCAAGAGGCAAAGGTGACTCCAAGATTTGGGCCTGAGTAGCTGGAAGGTTAGAGTATCTATGTGCTGGAACCAAAAACAAAAACAAAAAAAACCAAAACCTGTGAGTAGAGTAGCTCTGGCTGAACAGAAGGCAAGATCAGGAGACATAAATTGGTGCAATTATTTGGCAGTGGCATTTAGGGAGAGACAGCAGGGCATGCTGGTTATGAACACAGATTCCACAGCCGGACCACCCAGAGCTCATTCTCAGTTCTACTACCATTAGCTGTGTGGCCTTGGGCAAGACACTGCACCTCTCTGGGCTTCACTATTCTCATCTGTAAAATGGGAAGAATATTAGTACTTACCACATATGGTTGCTATAGACTTAAATGAGTAAATATATGTAAAAGTGCTTAGAACAGTGGTTCTCATGCAGTAAGCACCATATTAGTATTTAAAAATAAAAAACCGGACCCTCTATTAATGTCAAACTTGAGAACTCATACATGGTATGTAGGGGAGGTAAAATTTTTTCTCGACCCTCGTCAGGTTCCTGGCCAGGTCTGAAAATTATGACAAAGACAGATTAACAGGGAAAAAAGCATACAAATTTAGTTAATATAAGTTTTACATGATACAGGAGGCTTCATAAGGAAATGAAGATGCAAAGAAACAGACCTGAGAGTACTGACGCTAAGTTTGATGAAAATGAAAAGTTTTGGAGGAAATGAGAGGATAAGGAACTGAGGAAAGCAAACAGGGGGGGAAACTGAGCAAGGCCTGTTTGTTGGGACTTTTCTCAGCATCCCTTTGTCTTCGGAGATAAGGATGCTCCCGTCCTCCAGGTTTGAGGGTTTTGTGGCCTGTTTCAAGGGGATAAAACAAGGAGTGAGGAGGAAGAGGTCAGAATGGCTTCTGCCATTTTCTCAGACTCCTTTGACTTAAAATATGCAACATGCCAAGGTGCAATATTTTGGGGTAGCATGTGCTGAAGCCCATCTGGTACAAGTTGGTGTCTGGGAAGGGCAGGTCACTGTGTATGAAGACTTGCTTCCCAGAGGAGGTGAAACCTGAGCTCGACTTTGGAAGCTGCACAGGAGGTAGCCAGATGGACAGAGTGCAGGGGGCGGGGGATCCTTCAAGACAGAGGGGCCAGCACGACCATTTCCCTTAAAATATAGCCAACTGGCGGCAAAAGCCAAACATAAAATGGTTATCTTGGGCCACTTGTACTAATCCTTTTACCTGATACTATGGAATCCATGATATATCTAGAATGGCTTTCAGTTTATTTCTACAAAATAAATAAACCTTAGTACAGTCTATCTGATGTCATGCATCTATCTTCAATTAGTGGTAGCCTGCCACCACTGACCACACATAAACCATGTTGACATATTGGAGTTTCCATCAGCTTCCTAGCAGTACCTCCCAACTGACACCCCTGAAATTTCCTTCCTTATCCCCCAGGCAAGTATGTTCAAAAAGTAATCAACAGGAACTGGCATTGGCCTTTCTCCTAATTATATTTGAACAGGCTTCAAGGCCATATGGCTCAATAAATATCCCTAAACTCTCTACCTTACTGTTCCTAGCAATTCTTCTGGAGAAATAGCATTTCAAAGGTCAAAAGCTTGATCCTGGCAGAGCAATTCTGCTCAGATCTCAGTGAAATGGGCCACAGAGACTAGACACAGAAGTAAGGCATCTGATTCCCTCAACAGAAACCTTACTTCTTGGTAAATTATCAAATATCAGACCATAAGCAGTAAGAGAGGTTTGAACTTGTATGAGATGAAGGCACTTCTTCAATTTTTAATGAACCATACATACATACAGTCTTAACTGATGGTCACAGATAGTTAAGAAGAAAGCCAGACTCTGAAGAGTCAAACTTACCTGTCTGGCCAGGCCACCCATCTGAAGCCCCTTGGCCCACAGGCCCAGTCCCATCTAGTTCCCAGTCAGTAAGAAGCAAACTTGGACATACAGCTGCCATATCACCCTGACCACAAAATGTCCCAAAGGAAAGCAGAATATGCCACCCCCAAATATGCCATTTGAGCATATTAATTACTTTGAGCTGAAGACAGTTTGAGAGGAAGCGGATATAAGAAAAGCAGGACGTAAACTTGCAAAGGTGGCCCTCCCCTCCCCTCTCTCCCAGGAAGAAGTCAATCACCAGCGACAATTCTAGACCGTTATCAGCCCAGAAGCAGCTCCAGAGGAATCTACACAACAAATCTTACTAACTAGCTCTTATCTTCCATTAGTTTCCCCCAAATATTTATCTTCCAACAATTCGCCACCCTAGAAACTCAAAGTCCATTCCCTTTGTCTTGTCAATTCTCTAAACATGCATTGTTCTCTTGAGATGCTATATAAGCCCAAGCTCTAATCGCCTCTTTGAGCTACTCATCTCTGAGTGCTGCGCATGTTAATAAACTTTATTTTGCATCTCTTGTTAACCTGCCTCTTATCAGTCTAGTTGACAGTGATCCAGCCAATGAACCTAAGAAGAGGAAAAGTTTTTCTCCTCTCTAGTTCAAAGCTGCTTCCTCATCAGCAAGTGGGTCTGAATTAATAGCCTTCAGCTCAGAATAACCTGCCAAGCCCATCCCCTACTGTGCATGCCTAGAAACTTTCATGGGGCCCCTGCTCCATTATCTAGCTTACCCATCACCCGACATGGGCACCGAGACCAGGTTCCTCGATGGTTCCCCTCAGCTTTACTGCCTGTGTTCCCGAGTCAACAGTGACAGGCTTGGAAACAAACAAGGAATAGCAGAGCCTGCGACTGGGATGCTCGAAGCATTTGTTCTGCCCCAGACATGTGAGATACCACAGTTTATGACAGCAGCAGTCAACAAATAGAACCAAGACCCACTCACCCCCACTCCAGGCTGGGGGGACTCTCAGGGAGGAAGAAGATCACGCACTGTTTGTGCAGCCCCTCCCCTCGCCACCTAACATCACACCAAGATGCTGGTCCTCTGTACAGACTGGCCTGCAGCAGTGTTTATCTGCCTTTTTCACAGACAGCTTCCTGCTCCTTCAACAAATCTTCCCACCATTTATTCCCTAATCCTCATTCTTATCTCCAGGGAGTGATGGCTGCAGTTGAGAGTTAAATTACTGTCTGAAAATTCTCTCCACAAAGTTTGTTGGATTTAACTCTCTATTGTATACACAGCAAAAAAAAATAATAATAATTTTTTTTATAATTTAAAATAGAAAATGTAGTTATGCTGGTTCCAACTTCAAAGACACATGCGAGACCACGAGAGAGTCTGCCGGTCTGGCAGAGGCCTCCTCACATAGAAGAATCACTGCCGTTTCTGTTCCCTGCTCTAGATCGGGCCATATGCACGCAGCAACGCCAGTCTGGGTTAGGCCCAAGCTGGCCACAAAACTTTAAAAATTATAATCAAGATCTCCAGCCACCCTCTTTGGGCAAGATCAACAGGGCCAGGTGATTGCCTCCCCCGACAGAGCCCACGCTTACCTCGCCCCCAAGTCCCCTCATCGTTTGTGGCCTAGGCCCAGTTACTCTTCTCATCAAGGTAACATATTCTGCACTTCAGGAAAACATGTTTTCAGCTTTCTAGTACAAACATAATGCCCCACTTGGACAAATGTGTTCATGTCCTCTAACAGACCTCCAAACACACACCTAACGCACATGCGTGCATCATGGAGGAAAACCAAAAGCTGTCATGGGGATGAAGAAGCAATTAGGAAACTCATTCAATGACAAAAGTTATGTCTTTGTTCGAACAAGCCTGGGTGCCTTGATTAAAGCATTTTATTTTACCATTTCATGGTATGATACAACTTCTCTTCAAATACAGGAACAGGAAGAGAAAATAATATAACCTACCGGACAACCATGAACTCATTGAACAGCTTATCTAATCTTAAAATTGACCTTCTAGACTTTTTGCTTTAAAAACAAAGGAAGCACAACAAACAAATTCGAAGCTCCCTTTTCCTCCCAGAGATTCACAAATATATATCTTCTTAAATATTAATGTATGGATATATTATAATTACATGTAATGTATAATAATGTCCAATATATTTTGCCTGGTTTTTGAACTTTATATAAACTTTTAAACTTTATATTGTAAGTATCCTTACTTTTTAGTCCAACATCATATTTTTGAGATCTAGTCCTAACATATTATTGTCAAAACATATTATTCTAATTATTTTAACTGCTATATAATGTTCCCTCACACACTCCTTTCATGATCCATTCTCCTTTTTATGGTGATTTGGATTTTTGCTATTCAAAACAATGATCATAGTAGTTTTCTATGTTAACTGATACTGACACTCTGGATAAGGCCAGCCTCACTCCTGTATCTTTCAGGGGCTGGGCGTATAGGCCTGTCTGATGGGCTTTCATCTCAGTACCCAGCCTGAGAAGCCTGCACAGTATGCCTCTGGAAAAACAACACAGCTTGGTTTCAAGCTAGGAATCACATTCTGGTCCCTAAGGCCCGTCTCTTAAAAAGAAGCTGCCAAAAGTCATTAATCTGTCCACAGCAAGAAAAAGCTGTCTGTGACTTTTAAAAATGGAAAGAATTGCAGCGCATTCCCTGACCCTGTGAAAGAGAAGAAAATATCACCTGCTCTCCCCTTTTCTTCCCATCCTTTTGTAAAAGAAGGAATTTTCTCAAAAATTTTAGAGCCATTATAGGAGTGCCTCAGTGACTGTCCTCTTCTCCATGAATATATCAAGAATGTCAACATGTTCTCATACACGACTTTACTATAAAGTTCTTCTCACATCCATTGTGAACTATGTCTTGATATTTTGTCATTTTACAGATGAGGTTCTTGAAGTTCAGAGAGGTCAGATGTCACTTCTAAGACTGACCTCAGACCATATAATAAAAACACTACACTCAAGAAGTCATTACAAAGACTAGCAGGCCGAGGTCAAGGTCTAGTCAAGAAGAATGTTAAGAGAAGCCTGACAAAAGTTTGGTCAAGGAAGTAGTCTTTGTCAGTTGAAAATAAAGGAATAAAATCATATGAACCAAAAGAAATTCAGAGTAACAATCTTAATATCAGACTAAATAGCATTTAAGGTAAAAATTATCATGAAAATAAAGATGTATGATATATAATCATAGAAAAAAACACTAGGTCAAAAAACCATAATAGTCATGAACATAATGCTCTAAATAATATAGTATCAAATATAAGAAACACCATTGATAGAGCTATAGAGAAGTAGGTAAGTCAACTATTGTAGCAGAGATTTTAATGCTTTCTTCTCAGAAAAAAAAAATAAAGCAGGTAAAAATAGCCATATTGTAAAAGAACTAAAAAAGGTTATGTTAATAAATGTGTTGATACATATAAAATATTTGCAAAACTTTACAATGTACCAGTCTACAATAGAAGCCTCATATATATTAGTTTCTGATCATAAAGCAGTAAAATTAGCAATCAGCATCATGTGTCTGAAAAATAAGAAATATTCTGTCTCTGAGAGAAAGACAAAAATAGAAAGCTGAAGATACTTGGAACTCATGAAAAACAAAGCACTCCCGTATTTATGTTTATAGATAAACATGTTACCAAAAACATATAGCAAAGAACAAGATAACTTTATTATTTTATTTTTATTTTTATTGCATTGTAGTTTTAAACTAAATCCAAATATAATGAATCAAAGTTAGCTTAACTTTCGATTATGTGGGTCAGTTCTTCTTCAAAAGCTCTAAGCATCAAAACACCACACTTAAAACAAATAGTCAATGTTTTGTAAGGAAGAAAAACCACAAATCCCAAGTGCTGCTTCCTAGTAAATGAACATAGAAAAATATTAAATTACATATAAGTTACATGCAATAAAAATTGTTCAAATCCACTTATCTTTGCAACAAAGAGATATTTTTATATATTGCCACAGTAAAAAAAAATCAAATTATTTCAAGATTATCACAATTTTTCTAGGCATCAAAGCAGCATTTGACAGATGCTATCCTACAAGCCACACGAAGTCTACTTTAAATACTGTGAAGTATTTTTAAATGCCTTCCGGAAAATAAACTCGAGGTCACTTATTTTATAAGCAGTGGTGGCTTTCAGAACATTGGACAGTGACCTTTTTATCTGCTGTTTTTTGATGCTGGTGGGCAAGCTGGTGGGCAAGCTGGGGAGCCGGCAATGCTCTCCTAGACTGCTGTCAAGTAAAAAGTTATTGATCAAACATAAGACTCTGAAATCTATCTCTTCCTCTTACTGAGGAACATTTAAGAGCATTAAAGAGTTCATTGCACCCATGTGATAAATCTATCAAGAAATAAGAATTCACTTGCAAGTATGGAGAAATGTTTCTTCAAGCAGTCACACCAGATAAATTTTTCACCTCCAACAATATGCCACAAAATGTAATGCCTGTGTTTTTCTTTAATGCAGTGTTCATGAATCCAGGGATGGATGGCTGGGAAATGTTAACGCCTGCCAGTTTTTCTTAAAAATATGCCTTGTGCATGACTCAGGCCTTCTTCTGCACTCATTATAAGAAAGGAGCATGCTCAAACAATCATTTCTTTCTAGTGCAAAAAAACAAGTGTCCTTTTAAAAGATAAACAAGCTCCCAATATAAATCTGTTTTGTGTATTTGGTTGTTATGTCATGCTTCCAAATTAATTGCCTAAGAAAGACTTGTCTTCTCTTATTTTTTAAAGTTCTTCGAGCATCTAGGATCTTTTCACATTTCTACAACTTGTTCAATAACTCTGCTGGTAGGTGGGATTACTTCCTCTTAAAAACTATAAAACCAAGTCTTAGAAAAGTCAAATGAATTGTGGAGTCGGACTTTGAAACTAGCCTTGACCAACTCCACGTATAATACTTTTTCTATTTATCATGCTGCTCCACGATGACATGCTTTACAAATGCTTTTTGCTCGGTGGTGTATCATTAGTTCTATTTACGCAAAAGAAAACACGTTTATGACAGTGAGCCGCCAAATAGGTCACCTGGGCCTGGTGGTTACTAGCTTTGGGTGTAAAAAAAAATTGGTCTCAGCCTTCTTCCATTTCGCATCTCACTAATAGATATCCAAATTGGCCAGGGCATATTTTGTTAGAAGAAAGTAAGCAGATAATTCTATGCCAAAACTCGCATTCTTGTTCAGGAAAAAAAAAAAATCCTATAGTGTAATAATCCTTCCTTAATAACCTCCTGTTTATAATATATGATAGAGGAGAGAAGGAGCTGGGATCAGGGACAGCCTCGGCAGGCAGGAGTCTATCTGAGGAAGGGTCTGGTCACCCTGCCTTAGGGTGTCAGGACAAATCGATCATTAAACACTTGTCAGCCTCATAGAGTGGCATAGTGGCAACGAGTGTGGGATTTGGAGTCAGGCCATGGCAACATGACCTTGGGCAAGTTCCTTCATCTTCCTGAGCTTTCCCCTCAGATCTGTCTTGTAGAGTATTGTGAGTGTTGAGTGAGTTACTCAGCACAGGGTAAGGGGCCAACAGATGCTAGCCATTACCATCATTCTAATCACCTTTGTATCACTTTTCTGGTTCAGTGATTTGATCTTTGAAAATGTTCAGTACTATTTTCTCCAGGAAACCTCAAAGGACACTGACCTAGGAGTATGAGGAAACGTCTCAGTTCCATTCCATTTATTTCCGTATGATAAGATCAAGACACTTCTCATCAGTGTGAAGGAGAGAACCTCATGCATACCTTAGAGGTTAAGTAGTGCCCACTGACTATTTAATTAGAAGGAAGGAAAGCACCATCCATATTATGTTGAAAGAACTATGTGCAAAATTCCAAACAGATGCAAACAGACTAAAAAATAAAAGAAAAAAAAGAAATGTGCTGCACATCTTTGTAAATTAGAAATCGAAAAAAATTTGATTTTAAAGAGGTCAATTTTTCTTCTTAAATATCTTTTAGTTGATATTCAACTAGATGTACAGAACATCCATTTCAGAAGAAAGCTCTAGTGACAGGACAGAGTAAATTCAAATATTATATCTTTTTTAAAATGAAAGAAACTTTTATAAATATTTATCTTAATTGTAGAAGATTCATAATAACTTTATTATATTAACATTAATAGGCCAAATATATATGTCTGTTCTCTTGTATACACTTGTGCAAAATAGTCTGAGAAATCTTAAGACACCATGGTGACATTTTGACTTGAGTTTTTCAGCAAACATCTGAGGAGATGAAAGGCAATTGCTTCTGACTGCCTGAATTCTGAATAAAGTGGTGAAGGTCAGAAAGATAAGTTGGATGCCAATGATAAAATGAACCATATGGCTTTGAAATAACAGATAAGTCATGAGTTGGCACTTTTCAAGCTCACAAAGAAAGAAGCAGCTGACAAGCAATGGAAAAAAACAAGCTAAAGAAGAAAGAATTTGGGGAACAGGAAGTCCTGGAGTGATGAATCAGAAGTCAGTATAGGCCCCAGTAGAAAGACCTTGGGGAATACTCTAAGAAAAAGGGACATTTTAGAGAGCATTACCAAAGTCAAAATCTTCCCCAAGAAATTAGTGGCACCTATTCATAAAATCTCAGAGTATCTGGCATCGCTTGTGATGCCCAGGTACTAACAGGTAGCGTTTACTGAAAAGTTACTGGGTGCCAAGCATTGTGCTGAGCATTTTATAAGCATTCTCTAATCCTTGGAGGCGGGAATCACTACTGTAGCCATTTTTCACACGAGAAGACGAAAGCTCTAAGAAATTAAATGACTTGCCTAAGGACATGTTGCAAATCAATGGTGGTGCCAGGTACGAACCAGGAAACGTGACTCAGAGCCCATGTTCTTAACTACAAAATTATACTTCTGTATACACAATGGAATAAATTGCTTGAAAGTTTCATAAAAAAAAATTTTCATATAGCTCAACCTAATAAAATGAACAAAAAAGAATTCCATGTGCAGCCCCTCTTCCTTCAATAGTAAAATCTCATTATGTGATGATCCATTCAAATTCTCACCAAGCCATACCTTGGTTAGAACTGACATCGCAAGAGAGTCCCACTATGTTGAGAGTAAGAATCCCATAGAATCAGGGACTTTCCTAAGCTAGGTAGTGTTTTCTTCCTTTCATTTTTTTTTTACATAAAAAAGAACATAGCTTCTTACTACCCTAAGACATTTTTTAAGTTTTATTTCAGCTACTTATCTTTAAATAATGACTCAACCCAATTAACTGATTAGATAAACAATGGACAAATGGCATAATCAGTCTGACAACCATCATGAGGCTGTCACTTTGCTGAGTAAAGGGGTTGTCACCTGTCACTTCTTCCATGTGAGTCATGGTTGGACCTGTATTGGGTTATTTGTAAAGTAATGTGAGAAACTTCATGGCATCTGGTCTCTTAGAACAAGAACCATTTTTAGTTTAAGATGGGTTATATGTCTCTACGATCTGTATCTAGAGATAGATAGATATATAGATAGATAGATAGATAGATAGATAGATAGATAGATAGATAGATAGATAGACAGACACATATATGTATATTTATATTATAGGCACTTTTTAAAACCTTAAGTCTAAAAGACAAGGAGAGAAAAATGAACACTTGGAATCCTATACCTTCTACTTTCATTTTGAAATACACATCTCAAATGTAAGATTTTCTAGAAACACATTATCACTGGCCTTCTGATTTAAAAAATGCATTCAAATTAAAAACATACTAACACTTCAAAACAAATTGATGTAGGGGAAACAGGCTTGTACAAAAAAGAAGGATGTTTTTCCTATTATTAATTTAAAGGAAAGATTGGTTTAAGTGCTTACCTTTTAGAAACCTCTCAAGACATGCAACCATCCACCCAACCACCACTGGGATAGAGCACCTGCTTTGGTTTAGGTGCTATACTTAGTGCCTTGCATGGTAGGAGGCACATAGCAAGTGCTCAATTAATATTGGTTGAGTGCATGCATACATGAATAACTGAATAGATTATCTCAAAAAACTCAAAATCTAAAAGTTTCCATTTCGAGAGTATGAAATAAGATTATAAACCTGAATACAGTTCCATTGATGATGATAGCGCTGATGATACTATTCAGGCCACTTTCATGAACTTGATTCCCCTGGAGGCCAGTCATTGGGCTTCTGTAGACCCAACCAGTCTGTCTCAAACATGTGCCTCTGACCACGAGGGCATTTAAAGATGGGTCAGCACTGAGTCACAGCTGGGTAAACAAGTCCAAACTGCCTGTTCTTATGGTGGAAGACAGGTGTACATCTTTGGGTCCTTCATTTTAAGTACTTCCTCTCAATTTTCTTGTTCCTACCACCTTTAAAAATGCCATTTGTGAGGGGCGGGAATCCACAATTCTGCTAGACATTAGTTGACCACAAATCGGGTTCAAAGAACATAGAACTGTCAGGTTCAGAAACTGTCACAGAAAATTGTCATTGTGCTACTGCTTCATGTTTACTTGTTGAACAACAGCTCTTGAGTACCTACTGTGTGCCAGGCACTGTGACAAGGCTAGAGAGACTTGCTGTACCCTGCCCTCATAGCATACATATTCTAGGCAAGAGAGCTCTTACAAATATGTAATCCTATAAAAGCAAAGAAGAAGTCATCATTTGGAGAAACTTATCGAGGGCTTTACCCAGTCTTCAAGAAAGATTTCTCTAAAGGGTGGCCTATGAGATAAGAACTGAAGGCTGAAAATTAGCTAACAAATAACTATGATCACCAAATAATCCTGATTACATAAAAAATGGGATTACTTTACCTGGATAAATACAGGGGAATACAGTTGGACTCCACTTGAATTACCCAGAAACTGAAATTTGATTTTCTGTTGTGAACGACTGAAAGACCCAGTAGAGAATCAAAGCAACTGACCAGAAAAATTTTTTTGCCTTATTTATACAGACACTTACATAGTTTTAATGTCCAGCCTAAGATTTTTTACTTCTTATGAGTCAAACTTTGAGGCATATTTCTCCAAAACTTTCCACACAACCTGGTAGACTCCATAGTGAGTTGTTTCCTTGCTTGAAAGCTGTCATCTAGCCTTCCTCATAGACTAAATTCTACTGGTGAATCACTTTTATTAAACTTCATAGTCATTTTGCTATGTAATTATCCAGACATTCGTCAAGATGACAAAGGAAATGAAAGCCCCAAGCCCAGAGCTGCATGATCATCAATGAGCAAACAGATCAAAGAAGTGAAGAAGCCCGATCCACACTCACTTGTGATTAACAGGAAAACAGAGGAAGAGGAAACTGACTGCCAAGGACAGGATGGAACGCAAATTGAATTTTCCTCCTGGCCTTTGAAAATGATGACATTTTCATCTGCTCATCATTTCTACAAGTCATTTTCACAACTTGCTTATTAACATGCTAAATAATGGCCTGGGGCCAAAAAAAATAAATAACTGCAATATCATTAGGACTTATTTAATTGCTGGTCTTGTTAAAGAAGATACTGTGTCCACCTGAAGTGTCTAGTGTACTTAATGCTCACAACATTGCAAACTCATAATGCATGAGAGATATCTGAATGTATGTTTCGTTTATCTCGGAAGCCCCAGAACCTAGCACATACCTGTCATAAAGTCTCATTAAATAAAGACACTTGATCATGAAAGCAACTTGCCCAGGTGCTTGTCATCAGCAAGGAAGGTAATTCAATGAGTGAAAATTGGTGATCTCTGGAGTAAGATGAGATTTTGAATCCTGACCTCTATTTCCTAGCCACATGACCCTGGGCAAATGACTTAAATTTTCTAAAATTTAGCTTCCTCATCTATCAAGTGGAAATAATTATCGCCTACCTCACAGAGATAAGGTGAAAAGCAAATTAGACTGTTCATATAAAATGTTGCCACTTACTAAGAAATGAAAAATGTTTGTTCTCTTTGCTTAAAACACCCAATAGATCAGCTTGTGACGTGTCAGTGATATAGAAGTTTGATTTTATTTATTAGTAGGAGCAAAGTCACAGGGGGCGCAGACCATGTTACATTAGATGACACAAGTACTTTGTTGGAAAGTTACTATTTTCCAGACTTGCTTCATTCATGCCAGAACAGCGCACTATATATGCACGTGTCTGAAATGTCCTCCCCGACAGCTACATGCCGATAGAGAGGACTCTGCACATCCATGCTCTTAGAGATGCTATCTCACCATTATTCTCCCCTTCTCTGATGCAATGAACACAAAGAACTTCAAGGCAATCCAGCGTCCCTCGTCATCTCTTCTGTGAACTACAGGATGGGGGAGGTTTCCACCACCTTCAAACAGAGAAGCCGGGTCTGAGCTCACCTTCACTCTGCTCAGCGTCTACAACTCAAGCTGAATCCTACATGGGGGACACCAGTTGGCGTAGCTCTGTGCTGAGAGACTGACTCTTCAGGAGTGGCCTGAACCATCTTTTAATGAGCTACATAGCAATGTCACACATTTGGAGAGCTATTTTAGAAAAAGCTTTTCTTCCATTATCGCTACAGTAACAGTCCATTTCCCCCTGAATTAAAACCACCTCCATGGGCTCCCCCGCCAAGGTATAAAGTGCCTGAGAGAGCCAGCAGCTTTCGGCATGCTGGATCTCATCTAGTAAATATTATTTAACGAGCAGATCAGGAAGGTGGGATGGGATGGTGCATAGTACTCGCTTTGTTCCTTTCACAGCAGTTTTCGTAATGTAGTATCATCTTGGTATTGATTTGCTCCCTTGTTGGTTGCCTGCACTTCTGCACTACAAAAAAAAAAACCCTTTCAAGGAGGGCCCTTAATCTTCTCAGGATATCTGGTGGGCAATCATAATAATAAATAATAATAATAATGATAGCAATACTAGCTAATACGGACTAGAATTGGGACAGACTGTCTCCAGAGCCCAAACTCTTAACTGTCCTGCTCTCCTGCTCCTATCTGTTGGAGAGGGGACAGGAGACCTCTAGGAAGGAGGCACAGAATAGAAGCTTCGGGGATCTTATTTCCAGACCCGCCTACCTGCTTATGCCTCTCTTCCTTTCCCTCTGTTCTGAAGAGCCCATGTGCCACACGAAGAAAAGGAAAAGACACTGGGAACAGAAATGCTGTGAGGGGAGGGAACTGGTTTTCTCGGTGCGACCCGGAGAGGCTGAGCTGTGTCTTCCATACATTTGTGGCATTTGTGCCCAGCTCCGAATGACCAATGAGAGAATTCAGTCTTTTCCCTGCTCCTGATTTATTTTACTGGGGTGTAATGTACATACCAATTTTAATATCAGTGTTAACATACAGTTTGATGAATTTGATATTTAACCAGCATCACGATAGCAATCATCAAAACTTCTTTCACCCACAAAAGTTTCCTCATCACTGAAGATTTTTAAGCAAAAGAGTGACATAATCGGATTTTTTTCTTTTTTGGAAAGATGATTCTGCAGCTGGCGCAGAGAGGGGGTGGATCAAGGAGGTAATGATATCTTCAGTCAACCCAGTTTTTGATCCAAGGAGCAAGATAGATTCTTAAACAGCCAAGAACTTCAAAACACTCCCTGGAACATTGTTAATTCATAGATTTTTGTCAAAATGCCATAAGGAAAGAGCACAAAACAGCCAAACTGGCCTGTAGGGGTTAAGCATAGAATTTTCATGAGAGCAAGAGATTGCTCTCAGGAAAGCCACAGCAATCCATATGCATCACAAGGAGAGATGATGGCCATCTTCACTGGATCTGTGTGTTTTATGACTATAGACACAGCCTCTGAGTCCCATTCCAAGCAAATGCTCTGAGAAAATTAGCTGCCAAGTTGACACACGACCCAAACCATCAGACCAGGCGAGTGTAAAGTGCCTGACATCAATTGTACTCTATTGCACAGGGCTAGGCTGTTGTCAGAGCTACTGCAGTGGCAGAAAGGCAGCCTGGCCCAGACATTCAAGACCATATATGCTGCCAGCTGGGGACCCTTACCAACTCCGAACGCCCAAACTCTCAGTGCTCAGAAGCAATGAAAGTTATTCTATTTACTATATGCTTTACATAAAAACTTAATTATCTTAAAACTCTGTTAGGTAAGTCCTAGCCTTAGCTCCATTTTAGAGGGGATGAAATTGAGGCACAGAAAGGTCTAGACACTTGCCCCAGGTCACACAGCGTGATTCAAAACCCAGGAAGCCCAGCTCCAGAGACCCAGAGACCATGATCCCCATGGGTCCCTGCCTTTTCACAGCACAACAGTTAAGAGCACAAGTGTCAGAGTCAGACTGACTGAGATCCAAATTCTGGTTCTGCTGCTAGCCAGCTGTACAACCTTGAACTTAACCTCTCTCAGCCAGTTTTCTCATCTGCAAAGTCAGCAGACTTGTTGTGAGGACCAACCACCTGCTGCATGTACCTAATCAGAGACAGAGAGACAGAAACAGAGCCAGAGAGAGGGAAGGTCAGTGCGAACTATTCCCGCATCAGAAAAAAACTTTCTGCCACTGGCCTGCATGTAAGTCCGCACAAAAAGAAGTGTAAAAGTGTATAGAATAGTCCCCTCTTATCTGAGGGGTACACATTCTAAGATCCCCAGGGATGCCCGAAACCATGATAATAACTCCATATATACTGTTTTTTTCCTATACATATATCCCTATGATAAAATTTAACTTATAAATTAGGGGCAATGAGAAATTAACAACCATAACTAATAATAAAATAGGAAAAACTATAATAATATACTGTAAAGTTATGTGAATGCCATCTCTCCCTCTATGATAACCATTCTGGGAAGCAAGATGGCTACTAAGTGAGCAGGCTGGACCACTGACATCTCTGAGAACTTCTGCATCCACCTCACATCTCAGGGAGCTACAGAGGACTCTCAGACCAGAAGAACCATGCAAGAAGGGACAGTGCAATCCTCACTGTAGCTCTTGTGGACTGGCAAGCCCAATACTCTGCCAAGGAGGTTGAGAAGGTCTGAAAGAAGGATCCAAACTCCTTTAGGTACAAAAACATATTAAGAGTTTGGGGCTGAAAAGTTTGTTCACACTCCAGCGTTAGTCACTGCACTGTTGTGACAATCAAAAAAGACCAATTCAGCTTTCATTCTTTGAATAAATATGAGTTCCTACAGTTACCCGGCACTGGAGACACAAATCAAATAAGACATAGTCTGCTCCCAAGGAACTTACAGTCTGATGGGATAAACACTCACAGACAACTTGCAGGCTCATGATTGAGTTATACGTGTCAGAAGTTTTTCAAATATTGCCTCAATTAATTCTGACAAAAAGAGGTATTCTGGGCGCTATTTATGAATGAGCGAACAAGACTCAGATTGATTAAGTGACTTGCCGAAGATCATACAGTCTCTATGAGGTGAGTGATTTCAGTGGACATATCTCTTTGGCTTTACTCATCAACCTTAAAGGCCCACAGAGAGCCTAGAGGAGTCTGGGGACCACTCTTTATACTCTAGACCCTGGACTTATTAAGTAGAATTGGTTGTGTCATGCTATTCAGTGCAAATGTTTCCCAAAGCCAACGGCTACATCTGCTGAAGCTCTAGGTGACTTCAATGAACACCAGTTCTCTTCATCACACCTTAAGGGAAAACAGCACCTCCAGTATGCACACATTAATTAACACAGCAGAAATAGGCTCGAGTTAATTATAGAGCCTTCCTAGTGAAAAAATGAGGAACAGGCCAGCTGCCAAAGAAGGCTCAGCCTCACAGAATAAAATGAGAAAAGTGGAGAAAAGCACCACCTCTGTTTGCTGAAAGATACCCCTTCTGTTGAGAAGCAAAAGGTTTAGTGGTCAATATCTTGGAGCTGGCCTCAGAAAGTCTCTCTCAACCTTGTCCATGTTACACGTCCCTTAAGGAAAGGCCCTTTGCCACTAGAGAGGACATGTGCATCAATTGTTAAGAAGGGCTTCTATCAAGGAGGAAGGAAAACCTGTCTGTCATATTCCCGGCATTCAACATTTTTTTCATTATTTATCACAAGCATCTATTTGGGAAAGAATGAGCTGATGCTTTTTTAAAAAATGCATGAAAACTTCAACCTAAGAACTAGAAAGATACTGAGCAGTGTATTCTCCATGACCCAGAAAATGTACATTTACCACCAAATTTCCTAAGGAGTTTTCATTTTCTCCGTAAAGCACA
>NW_011888815.1:1303281-1315290 GCF_000151845.1 Pteropus vampyrus | reverse complement strand
CACCCTGATGCCTGATGCCCATAGCACTTACAGCTCCCATCACAATGATAGCTCTATTTTTAAGAGAAGTTAGCGGAAGTGTAGAGAATCTTAGCAGTTAACATATATTCGTCTAAGGTAGCATGGGTTTCTGTTTGATGCCTGCGGCCATAAGGAAGCTGAGAGGCATCTCTCTCCATGTCTATCAACTCTCAGCAAGGCTGTAATTAACAAGGGGTCATCTTATGATGCTTAATACAGAGGTGATAAACAGCCACTGAGTCACACCAGAAACTTGTTCAGGAAAAGCACACACACATCTTTGGCAGCAAGGGGTGTTTTAAGACACAGAAATATCTGGTCCATGCCCCAAACCTAGTCTGGTTAGTGCAGGAAGCCCAGTGGGAAAAGAGAAACTGAACATCAGCCATGTTCTCCAGTTTTTGGAAGAGAACAGACTGGAATGGCATAAATGAGCAAGTGCTAACTGAGGGCCAGTTCCAGCCGAAAGTGTTTGAGAACTTAACTCAGTGGACAGTTCCACAAACTGGTTCACAGGAGAGGCATATATCTAATTATAGCCTCTTTCGAGAAGGTAATATTTTTGTCCTGCTTCTGTGGGAGAACCACCAGATCTTTGGGAGAGAAAATGTTTACATAAAAGACTATAAGGCATTTTTATATTATTTTAAAAGCCTCCTTAATGGATATTTGCTGAATGCCTTTTATTAGATTTTATTTATAGAATTACCTGGTCCCATTAAAATGATCATTATTTGGAAATGTAACTTTCTTCTTATCTTAACTTTCTTCTTTTAAGGAAGACATCACTGGCATTGCAGTATTCATGGAATGTCTGCTAAGAGCAGATGGGTATCAGTTTAAAAATGTTAATGTACACTACTAGTTCTCCAACTTGGTACATCAGAATCACTGTTGTTCAAAACAGCTTGCTGGGCCTGACCCCTGAGTTTCTGATTAATTAGGTCCAGAATAGGGCTCAAGAATTTGCATTTCTAACAGATTTCCAGGTGATACTGATGTAACAGTGGTCTGAGGACCACACTTTGAGAACTACTAAAACAGAGCATGAGACCCACTTCCAGATGATCTGGTATGAGATGCAGGCTCAAACTCCAGGAGCAACTTCCTCCCTCACATCTGCCAGGGGACCACATGGCTGCACATCCTGCGTTATGCCTTTTGCAATGTTTTACACCTGTTAGTTATTTTAGCATCCCTTTTCATCTTCAAAAGTGTTCTGGTTTTGGTGACGAATTTTACATTCACCCTAATATTTGTTCGTATTTGCTTGATTGCAATCTGTAGGAATCCCATATACCTAAAGAGAGGATGCTCTCCTCTAAAAAGAATATGCTTTTGCTTCCCCCTGAGAGTCAGGGGAAACTACAGACCTGGGATCACTTCAGCTGGGGTTGCAGCTTACCGAAGAAGTCCGAATCCCAGTTTCCCAGCCTTGCCTTTCGCCCCAGACTTGCTCTCCCTATTTCAATGTTGCCAATGGTGCTAGCCCTCAGAGGACCTCGTCTTTCCTTTTGGGTACCAATTGTACATCCTCCACTGCCCCAGTGATCTGATTTCAGCTCAACGATGATGTTTTTGTTGCTTCCACTGTTATGGCTGTTGTTATTTGGGGTTAGGGAGCGGTTCCTTGCAAGTTTCCCTTAATTCTTTCTGTTTTTCACATTTCATTGTGAACATTTCGAACACGCTCAAGAGTAGAGAAAATAATATAATAAACTCTCATGTACCCACAAACCGGCTGCAACAATTATCAACTCATTCTAATATTATTTCATCTATTCCCCCACCCAATTCTCCGCTCCTTCCCTCCTAACACATATGAACACTGGATTATTTTGAATTAAATCTCAGACGTCATATGATTTTATCCATAAATATATCAGCAGTGTCTCTAAAAGAATAGGACTCTTTTTAAAATAATAAGTATACTTGCTAATCCTGCTTCTTTAACACACTGTAGCCTGATCCCTCGCTGAGTTTCCCCCGTGTCCCCAGGGCGAGGGAACGGTGGTCCCATTCCTGTGTGCGGTCAGTTTTGCCACGGTTTTTCAGTCAGTCTCCTCACACTTTGTTGTCCTTTCTTTCCCACCAAAGGGCTGATGTCCACTCGCCCCACTGGGATGGCTATGGGAGAAGAGTAGCCAATAAGGACAACACCTTTTCTCCAGGGACAGCAACTTTTGGTTGAAGCGCCGTTGCTGTAAGCTATTTCTGGGGCATTATTAGGGCTCCCTTGTCTCAGCGCACCTCTGGAGCGACATCACACTGTACTAATGTGAGAGGATTTTCCTCACCAACAATAAATGGAGACAACTTCACTGCCAGCGTCCTGCCTTTCCGTTGGCCAGGTCTGCCTTCTCACCTGCCTCTGCTGCACCTTACAGCCAGGTATCTCTGGTGGCCCAGGAGGGGCACATAAGGGCTGTCCACCAACAAGGGCTCTGGCCATCAGGCAGGACTCCCGATCTCTTCGTGGAGGGGCAGCCCCTGCACCTGTGTAGTCTCTGGCAGTCTCCTTCCAAATGTACCCGCTGACCTGGAGCTGGGGTCACCAACTCCAGGGCCTTTCAGGGGCCAGGACTCATGAACTGAGCTGGGTGTGACCTGAGGGATGGCTCCATCAGGCTGTCTGAGCATCAGAAGACGCGGGTGTAAACCGGGATGTCTGTCACAACTAAAGGGGGAGTCCTTCCTTAAGTCAACTGTAGCCTGTGGGAATGTGGCCCGGTGTTGTCAGATCTTTCCATTTTTCAAAAGAAGTTAGAAATCCAAAAAAATAAAATGAAAGAATAAATATACTGTTATCACACCTAAAAAGTGAACAATTTTGTAATGTCATTGTCTCATAATTTTTTCAGTTTATTTGCTCAATCATGATTCAGATAAGCTCCACGCTTTATAACATTTGTCTTTGATAATTTATACATTCCTCACGTTATCTTTTTATTCATTACATCTTTTTTATTGATGAAAGCAGACAGTTTGTCCTATATGGTTTCCTACAGAGTGTGTTTTGCATTCTCATGGTGTCATTTAACCTGTTCTTCTGTCCCATGTCTCCCGTAAGTTCATAGCTGTCCAGTCCACTCCTTAGCCGCACGTGGCTGTTTAATTTTTAAATTTCAGTTTAAAAATTCAGTTATTCAGTCACACTAGCCTTATTTCAAGTTCTCAAGACCCCCTCCTGGTTACCATGTGTGACTGTGCAGATAGGGAACATTTCTATCCCCACAGAAAGTTCTATTGGGAGCTGCTGCTCTTGATCACATTCAGGTTGGGCTGTTTTTTCTGCTGCTTCTCTCCCCACGACGACTTCCTACCAAGAGGCACATAAATCTTGCCTTCCTTTTCACGATGTTAACAGCCATTGGTGAGTACTGCCTGGACCCAACGACTCAGGATTACAAAATTCCAGTTCTATCACTCTGCCTTCATTTAGTAGCTAGACTTCTATGAAAAGAAACTTGCCAATATCTACTATTTGGTTGTCCTGAGATGCAGTTTATATAGGAAAGAGAAGGTCGACACCTGATCCTTTCTGCTTGTTTACCAGTTTTCAGAAGAAGAAATTGGTTCCCTAGCATCTTCCAAAAGTGATCAATGAGGTGTTTCATTCTGAGTACCATTGTGAATCTATGGGTTTCATATTTTTCATATTTTAGCACTATATTTTTGGAATTAAAATTTAGAGTGAGATTTCTGAATCTAAGGGAAAATGTGCAAGTAATATTTACGTTCTATTTCATATGATATATATTTATATATGACAAATGTAAGTGTTCTTATTATTTATAAATAATTAAATAAGTTTTAAAATAAGTTAAAAACTAATTATAATTAAAAATAAGTAATAGCTTTGTGGTGAACACTTTAATGCTACTCTGATCTTCGATCTCACATTTAGAATTACACAACTTTCAAAGTGAGCAGGCTAGATTCTGATAAAAGATAGGTTTAAACACTCATTAGTATTTTGGGTGATTAGTAACTGGAGTTTGGAGGGGTGTCCCACCAGCAAATTCAAGTTTTCAATATAACCATTCTTAAAATCGATAGGACCGTTAGATGTGGGGGTTGCCTGGCCCAGCCTCTCATTTTATTGCTGGGGAAGCTGAAGCTTGGCAGAAGCACGCCTGACTTCCCCAAGTCATTACAATAATTGGTTTAAGAGTTGGGACTTCCATTCCCCGAAAACCAGACACAGGCACTTTTGATTTGCCTGCAGATTGTCTTCTGCACAAGATCTGATTTTTCATTTAGAAGCAGATTTGACTTTCTCAATCTGCCACACCCCTAGTCCGTAGCCTGTGACCAGGAGAAAGGGATGAGCACCCCTTTCCCCAGAGCCATCTCGCTTCTCCGGGCAAAGCTACACACACACACACACACACACACACACACACACACACACACACACACACAGGTTCATCACTGCCAGCTCTGCATCCCCATGAGCCAGCCTCCAGATGCCTCTCAGTGGCGCAGGAAAGCCAGCCAACCCTGGCTGTCACCGCCCCCGCCTCCCCCAGGGAAGGAAGAAGCCATTCCTGCTCCTAGAGAGATAGACATGATGACAACTAAAAAGGCGGTCTGCCTACTGAAGCCTGAGCTTTTCTTCCTCCAGGGTGTGGAAGCCAGGGTTGGTTCTACCTGGCCGTCAGGTCTGTGCTCAGCGAATCAGGCTAAGGTGGAAATGAAAGCTATATAGGGCTTGCCGACAGCTGCCCCCAAGATCCCTTATTCCACTGCACAGTTCTCTATCTGCTGCTCTGCTGGCCGGGATCAGCATACGTAGATAAAGATTCTCTCTCCCCAAATATACCAAAGGCCCCTAGAGAGTTAACCCCACAAACTGACTCCTTATGTTCTGAAGCTGTCAGATACATTAACCCTGCATCAAACCACTCAACCGCCTGCTGAGTCTGGGCTACTCTCTTCCTCCTGATCTGGGGTTCACACCTAAGCCACACCATACACATATGACTGCCTGAATGCCTGAACGTCATCCTAAATTCCCTCCAGAGAACACAGCTCACTGTGTGGTCTATCCGGGACCAGCAATTTTATCTGGGATTCCCAGAACCCTAGGCGTCTGTGAAGGTAGTGATATTTACAAAGTTGTCAAAATGTTGTGGTTTGTATTTCTCTTCATATCTGTGCCCTCCCACCTCTCCGCTCAAATAAAAAACACAGTGTGTATGTTGGGGGGGAGGGGAAGAGTGCATAAAAACTGGCCATGAGAGGGAGCTACAACTGTGGTGCTCTCACCTTTTTGCAAGGTAGAGAGGCTAAGAGCACTTTCTCCTGGGAGTCTGTTTCTTAAGGGTACAGATGGCGGTTTAGGAGCGAGCAGTTATAACCCAGCCTTCATGAACTGCAGGCTGTGAACTTTAACAAAACAATCACTGCAAATCCATTTTTGTCTCTGAAACTAGAGACATCCCATCCCTTTCACAGAACAGAGGTGAGAATTAAATGAGGTCAAGTAGATAAAGCTACTGAGGGAGCTCTAAGCACATAGTAAGAACTCAGTTAATGCTGTGTTCCTTCCGCCATTACCTCCTCCCTGGCCTTCATGAGAGAAGAGGGAGTGTGGCACAGTGGTTTCAATGTTCATATCCGACAGCCATAGTCTTAAATTCTCTACTTCTGGGACTCAACAGCCACACGGCTGTGGGTGACTTAGCCTCTCTGAGCCTGAATTTTCTCATCCATGAAAGAAAATTTTCCTTGTCGGGTTGCTGTGAGGATTAGAGATAGTGTGGCTTGGAGCATATGCTGAACAGAAGGCAGCTCTTACTGATTATCATGGTTTTCCACCCCCTCCTGCCATGTGAGAAGCGCCACACCCCATGCGTGGGAGAATCCGAGATGGAGTGGGAAGAATAAAAGATGACCATGCTATGTGCCATGCATTCTCAGGCAGTGATGTCACCTCGAAAGGAGAAAATCACTTCTTGGAGGGCCCCAAAATTGGCTCTGCAAGAGGGGGAGAATTCTTAGATATCACAGTGGTTTGTGGCTCCTCAAAGTGCCACAGAACGTAAACATATATGGTATTAAAATATCATGGTGAGAGGGAAGGGGTCAGCAATTAAGGGGAAAATATCTAAAATGTCTCCTTGGGAGGTAGCAATGAAAAAAAAAAAGTTGAGAAAAACCACACTCCATAGACCAGAAACACTGGAGACGGTTGAAAAAGCAATGCTCCGCCTTTGCACTAGCAGGAAAGCCAGTGTCGGGGCCATGGTGCACATTGGTGGTGTTCAGACCACCTGCTGGACATCTACAAATGATTCTCGGTGTGGAACGGTTTTTGTTGCCACTGTCGTTTTTATTAGATTTGCTTGTTTTTTAAAGAAAGAAGAAAAAGAGCTAAAATGTATTTAATACTTAGTGCTAGGAATTGTGCCTGGCACAATATGGTACAGATTACTCCAATATAAAAAGTGGGTTTCAGTTTAACAGATGAGAAAACTGAGGGTCACTGAAGTTAAGCAAAACACTTCATTCAGAAGCCCGTGCTCTTTCTGGAGTGGCCATCCTCCCAGACTGCTCTAGATGTGCCCAATTATGCTTGATGTCCCAACATCACCATTAAAGAGCACCCCATTTTTACTCTCATAAGTGTCCTGGTTTGCATAATAAATTAAATAATCATCCTACGTGACAGCTACATTGTTGCTCTGTTCATCCCTCGGGGTATTTCCACAGGAAGGGTCTAGAACCAGAGCAAGCCTGAATGGCCTCTTGTGGCAACATCCTCATCAGAGAAGGCAGAGAAGTTCCTCGAGGAGAAGAGGACAAATGATGAAAAGAAAGTGGCAGAGAGGTATGTGGGGAGTGCCATGTTAAAAAAAAAACTGCAGCACGCCTCACTTCTAAGACCATCCTGCAAAAAGCCCCTATGCACATGGGAGCTCCTGGAGCTCAGAGGAAGGCAGAACTGCAGGAGTGATCACCATAGAGGTGTGCTGCCACAGTTCCATCGTCTGGTGGGTTGCACACCTGAGAGGCCCAACAACACCCACATGGAGGCAAATGAGAGGAACCCGAAGAAGCCCCAGCCTGGGTCTGGTTGCCATGGCGCCAAGGGACCCTGCACCCTGGGGCTGGAAACAGGAGGGTTTGAAGTTGCAAGCTCTGGACACCAGCCAGCAAGCATTGGCCTCCTGGGTAGCAGATGAAAGCCACATTTCCTGGCCCTCCTGGCCAGGCAGACCCTCACAAGTCTCCACAAATTGTCATCTGCAGGTTCAAGCAGGAAGTCCAGGCTGCTGGAGACATTCTATGCCTGCCTCTGAATAATTTAACACTCTCTCCAAAATAGACTATCATTAGAATTTGTCAATTCCTTTGCATTTGAGCAGACAGCCTCAAAATAAAAAAGGAAGAAAAAGTTCCCACACATATTTCTTGAGTGTAATGGAACAGGAGGGCGGTAGTTCAATGTCACTGTTTTTATGCGAGTCAAAGCCCCTTGCTCACTGGTGCATCTGACCCAACAAAAAATGCTGCCCTTTCATGTCTATACAGCCCTAAAACCAACTGTAAGGTGCATGCACAGGGTGCAGGAGAAAAAGCCTAGTCCTTACATAGTCACAGGTGTCTGTGTCCACCTTCCCCATTTATTCTGTGTGTCATCATATGCAAATCACTTAATTTTTATGACCCTCTGTTTCTCCACCTGCAAAATGTGAATAATAGCGTGGCCCCTCTCACAGGGTTCTTACAGTACTAAATGAGCTGATGGGGGGTGATGCACCCACCCAAGGTCTGGCACACAAAGATGCTGAATTCTCTGTAGTCACCTACTCCTTACTATGCACCGACTTAAGTAGAATGAGGCTAGTGCCCATGAGGCACCACAGATAGCACAATTTTCAGTCCTGCATAAACCCATTTTCGTTTTTTCCCATCGCTGAGGCTGCCAAACATGCATGGTAAAAAAAAATATATATATATATATATATCATACACACACACACACACTCATCAGCTCAACTTCCAGTATGGATGTTCTAACTAACTGAGCCCCACTCCCCCTCGTCAGTGTTTGCAAAGCCCCTAGTTCCCACCCAGTTTTATTTCCCATGAGGGCTGCTCCAAACCTTTTCCATGAATCCCAGCCCATTTCCAAAACCTTCCCTCTTCCTGATCTCACCCCCAGTTCAGCGAATACTGGAGCCTTCTCTCAAACCGTCTCCCATCTTCGCCCACTCCATTCCCCTCCTCTCTCTGCCTCAGCAGCATCACTGCCCATTTCTCAGGCTAATCCCCTGTGCTCAGCCCCGCCTCTCCCATTTGCTGCTGAACTTGGCTCCATCCACCACCTCCCTTTGCGTCTTCGAGCTCTTTCTCCTCACACTGTCCCTTTTTACCCTGTAAAAATGCTCAAATATCACACAATCTGAAAACATCTCTGTTGACTCTCTTTTCTACTCCATCTGTATGTTCTCCTTCTGCTCCCCATCAAACATCTTAAAGGATGTCTGGATTCACGAGCCCTCGTCCTCCACACACGCTCCATACTCATTTCTTTGTGCCTAGCACTGAGGTTCTTGTTCTCACTGCTGTGCTGGCAGTACATCCTCGAGTCTCACTCCTCATGTCCTAATTACCATTCGGATGCCTCTTGTGTGTCCCCGTCTTCCTGGACGCCTCCAGATCTCTCCTGCCTTAGGGTCCATGACACCCTCCCTCTCCTGGCTGTCCCTCCTCCTTCTCCCTGGATGCTGCTTCTCTCTCTCTCATTCCGTTTTTTTATCCCACACCTGCATTTTAAATGGGTAAGTTCTCTATGGTTCTATGCACAAGAACCATATGGTTCTGCCTCTACTTGTTTCTCCCTGGATGACAAAGGCCACTCCTCCATCACCACGTAACTAGATCCTGACCTTGCCCCTGAATGTGTAATAAGCTCAGGAGCCCACCCACTCAAACGTCCACTGGCCCTCGAAATGCCCAGCGTGGAAGTCAGCATTCCTCCAGCACTCCTCTTGTTCTCCCTCCCAGACGCCCGAATTTCAGAACCTCGGCGGCCCGACTGCTCCCTTCTTCCTCAGCCCCAGATCCTATACTGGCCAAGTCCGTGCCATTCGACCTCACCATTGAGTCACTGTCGGCCCCTCCTTTCGCTCCCCCCACCACTGACTGCCTACGTTCGGGCACTGGCATCCCCAATGTAAAGGCATGACGGCTGCTCATGTGGCCTCGGGCCTGCAATCCCTCCCCTTCTATCCATCACTCAACACTGGGGACAGCCATCTCCTTGGAATAGCTGTTAATATGCACTCCTTTTGCTGAGCCTGCCAACTACCAGCCACTGAGCTAAGAATTCCACATGGCTCATTCCACTGGACTCTCCCAAGACCCCAACGTGGATTCCGTTCCTGCCCCCATTTTACAGATGACAAAGCAGAGGCTGAGGAAAATCGTTCTCATGGCACACAATTAGAAAGCGGCAGGGCTAAGCTTCCAACCAGGGACCAGGACTAAAACCACAGAGTCACACTGCCTCCAACCACAGACCAAGTCAATCCCCCACAAAATCCCCTTCAAAGAAGACTTGGTGGCTCCCTGCTGCCTACCAATCTCCCTAGAATGGTCCCCAAACCGCCCTGGCAGTCATCACCTATGCCAGGCTCATCACAGTGGACACCACTCCACATGTTACATCCATGTGGGTTCTGCCCACCTCTGCAGCTGCATCTGTGCACTCAGACCACGTGCCAGTTCCAGGCTCTCGGTTCCAGGCTTTCCCTAAACCTACGGCACCTTTGCGGGCTTTGCCATTCACTTGGCTCAGCCACCATGCTCTTTCCTCCCCTAATTCAAACTCTGGACAATCCAGTCCTCCTTCTTTGGCACAGCCAGCATTCTATCCACACCTCTGCCACAGCCTGCATTTCATTCTACCATGTGCAGTGGTCATCTGTATGCAGCAGTCCCCCCTCATCCGCAGGTTCCCTCTCCGAAGTTTCAGTTACCTGCAGTCAACCTTAGTCTGAAAACATTTTAAGTCAAATCTCAAAATAAACAATTTGTAAGTTTTGATTCGTGCACAATTCTGAGTAGCATGATGAAATCTCGCGTGCCCCGGGGATGTAACTCATCCCTCTGTCCAGCATCTCCACACTGTAGACGCTCCCTGCCCACTACTCAGTAGCCGTCTCGGTTATTGGATCAACTGTCACAGCATCACAGTGCTTGTGTTCAAGTGACCCTGTTTCATTTAATAATAGTCCCAAAGCCTTTATTACAGTATACTGTTATAATCATTCTATTTCCTTATTAGTTATTGTTATTAATCTCTTACTCTGCCTAATTTATGAATTAAACTTTACTGCAGGGATATATGTATAGGAAAAAACATAGGGTTTGGTACCATTTGCAGTTTTAGGCATCTACTGGGGGTCCTGGAACATGTCCCACGCGGACAAGGGGGTACGACTGTCTTTATTTCGCTCTATCTTGAAGGCAAATACCCTCAACATACTCATTTCTGCATATGTCATGTATCTAGCCTAAGGCATGTTAAATAGCTGTGAAATGACTTGACCCAAGGATCTCACATATTCACTGTCACTGTGCTTTGTATTTTACCCCTGTTAAAAAGCAACAAGATAAGAGACTTGCACATGGGATCTCGGAGATCTTATATTCAACCAGCTGGTGGATGGGTGGGGCTGCCAGACCCTGGGTCACTACCTGGTCCACTCACTTGTTCTGAATCATGCAGAAAAGTCATCGTTTACAAGCTGCAAAGTTAATTTTCAAGGAAAAAACAGAACAGCTTTTGCGTTCTGACACCTCCTCCTGCTCTCCCATCCCACCTTCTTGGAGAACGGCCTCTGAGGATGACTCACTGGTAGGACAGGATGAAAACAGCTCCTGGGAGGAGGCCGACAATCTCTGCTAGACACAGAGCAGAGCTGGTGATGGGATTTGTCCCCAGAGGGTGGGAATGTAGTTTCTGCCCAATCTCGGGTTTGATTCGAGCCCTTGGGATGAACCTGTGAAAGATGAGTGTTCACAGGTATATGCTCCTTTTTCCCCTCATGAAATATGCTTGAATACCTGTGGGATGCTTTTCTCTGCAAAGGAGCAGATGTCATTATTCACTATCTCCTCCCAAGTTTCCTCGCAGTCCATAAAATACATGCCATTTTAAGGCTTATGATGAGAAAAAGAAAAGCTCAAAGAACTACTCCTGAATCTGCTAAGTTTGGAAGCGTTAACATAAAAATCCTGGTGAATGCCCGGGACTATTTCTGCACCCCAATATGCAGGGGTTAAAACCTGCACTCCGGCTCTGAAAGCATGGCGCCAGAGCCCAGAACTCTTAGCCCAAATGCCTCGCTCTTCTTTCCCTGTCACCCCGCTACTGGCAGCTCAGCTCCCCACCCATCCAAACAGCCGCCGGGATGTCCGTGGGCCCGTTCCACGTCTGTTATACAGGAATATACTGGAATATCTGTTATACTGGAATCTTTCTTTTCTTTCTTATCCAAGAGGTTTTTTTCCCCGAAATCAGGACAGTGCGGACAATCTGTTTTCTAAACACCTACTGAGTCTTTCTGCCAGAGGATGTAACAGGATCGGCTGGACAGCGCTGCTGGCGTGTGGGCTTGGAGAACAGAATGTGTTCCTGGCAGCCTCGAATGGAAGGCACGGCCTAACGAGCTTGTTCCGATCGGCCGCACAAAGGGCGAAGTGGATCTGTTTCCAGCCTGCCTGTTAGTTAGAACATCCCAGAAATGCTTGAATTTACCTCCCACGCTCCTCAGCCCATCTCATCCACACTTTTCTTTAAAGCTAAAGCTAAGCACCCAGGGAAAGAAAGGGTAGAGAACATCTTATGAGCATCTGTCACACACATGACCAGCCAGAGCTGGAAGCTTGACATTCATTCAGTGCTCACAAGGACCCTCTGGGGTACATACAGTTTTTATCCCGTTGTATAGAAGGAGGAACCAAGGCAAA
>NW_011888815.1:1282355-1303231 GCF_000151845.1 Pteropus vampyrus | reverse complement strand
TCGAATGGAAGGCACGGCCTAACGAGCTTGTTCCGATCGGCCGCACAAAGGGCGAAGTGGATCTGTTTCCAGCCTGCCTGTTAGTTAGAACATCCCAGAAATGCTTGAATTTACCTCCCACGCTCCTCAGCCCATCTCATCCACACTTTTCTTTAAAGCTAAAGCTAAGCACCCAGGGAAAGAAAGGGTAGAGAACATCTTATGAGCATCTGTCACACACATGACCAGCCAGAGCTGGAAGCTTGACATTCATTCAGTGCTCACAAGGACCCTCTGGGGTACATACAGTTTTTATCCCGTTGTATAGAAGGAGGAACCAAGGCAAACTCAGAGAGGTTAAGCCACTTGCCCAACATCACACAGCTAGTGACTGATGGATCTAGCATTAGATTCCAACTCTTTCTATTCCATAGTCCATGCTATATGTCTGATAGGACAAAGGACCAGACTCAACTGCTCAACTGTAAACTCTGTGCGAACAAGAGACAAGCCTTAAACATCTCTATATTATCCGCAACGCTTACCAAAGAAAAGGTCCGCCTTCAATGGGCAATAAAAGATCGAATGAATAAATGCACGAATAAACAACTTATTGAAATAAGATATTTTCGTACTTCCTTCTTAAGGTGGTTTGTAGCCTGATTTGTTGATTATGTTTTACGATAAAGCCAAATGCAGAGTGACACCAGTGACCAAGGAATGTTAGCTTCTGCAGCAGACAGCGTGACTCTGGCACACCATGTGAAAATCTATACCTGTATGCCTTCTTTTTAAATTTCCACCACCTGGTTGGGAAACTATATTCCTTCTTATAGTTCTCGACTTATTTATCTTAACATAAAGAAGTCTCAGTATCCCTATCCACTCAGTGGATTGGAAAGGAAGCATGGTTTAATGAAAATGTCAGGGTTGCTGGACAGAGTAGGTTCCAACCCCAGAAAACTACTCAGCCTTTGTGACCCTTAGTTCTCTTGAGTTTCGCAGCGGGTAATGATACCCTCCTCACCTCAGCAGGTAGGGAGTAGCAACTTCCAAAATGCACCAATGTTAAGCTTGGGTATAACAAAGGTGGTTGGCTGACCATCACCCAAAGTTTTCCTGAACGGGTATGCCTTCTCTCAGGAAGGATAATTGCGGTATGCTGAATAATGGCTTCCCAACGATGTCCACATCCTAATCCCTGAAACCCTGACTCTGTTCTTTGATGCAGCAAAAGGGACTTGCAGATGTGACTGAGTTACGGATCTTGAAGTGGGAAGGCTACCCTGAGTTATCTGAGTGGACCCATTGTTATCACAAGGATCCGCAAAACCAAAAAAAAGGCAGGAGGATCAGAGGAATTGGAAAATGCTAAGCTGCTGGTTAGGGGCCACAAGCAGGTAGCCTTGAGTAACTGGAAAAGGCAAGGGACCAGATTCTCCCCTAGAGCTTCCAGAAGGAACATAGCCCTGCTCACACCTTGATTTTAGCTCAGTGTAACTCATTTCAGCTTCTGACAGCCAGAACTGTAAGATAATAAATGTGTGTTGTTTTAGGTCCCTACATTTGTGGTCATTCGTTATAGCAGCAACAGGAAACAAACACAATATCCCAGCCCAACCTCTGGCTCTCACTCTAAATCAGATTTCATCGGCTCTACAACACAAGTCTCTCTCCATCACCCAAGCAGTGCAGACTGAGCTATCAACCAGAAGGCCACTTTACTTATATGCAAGGAGAATCTACCTATAAGACAGAATCCTCATCTCGGCATGGCCAGCACCTTCTCTCCCAGCAGGCAGACCAGCATGGGTAGTCCCCCCACATATGGAAGGACGCTGAGAAACATGGAATTGGTACAAGGAGAGGCAGATGAGTCACCCTGCTCCCGGACTCCAGCTCAGAGCCCACAGAAGGCACAGTCTTGCCAAGGGAACCCTTGTACCTAAGTCTCTTGGCTAGAATGCTCTCTTTCTTGGGTGGTATTCAGTACTGCCAACATCGCCTTCTGAGAAGCTCCTTTCCCTATCATACTTGGCTGACCAACACCTTTTAGGAGGGTTAGTTGTGTTCTTTCTTTAAAATTGTGACTATTAAAATAAGTGATACTTGTGAAGCACTTAGAACAAAAGCTCAGCCAAAAGTGAGCACTCAACAAATGTCAGTTATTATCATTATCATTATTCATATATTTGATCTAGTTATGTTCAAGTATAGAGGGAGAGGGGTCTTTTTCTCTTTGAGGTGACTTTATTTTCTCACTCTGCTTTTTATGCCCTCGTGATAAATTTCCAAGTTCTCCAGGAAGTCTTGCCCCTTCACTGACTGCACAACAGTCAGCTGGCATCACTGCTGGATGATCAGTAAGACCCTTTTCAATAAATCAGAAAATGTACGTGACGCCGTGAGTTCAGTGCCTGGCATAGAATAGACTCATCGAGTATTTATATCCTCATTCATTCGCTCTCTGTCAAGGCTGAAGTGTGCCCTCAGAATTCATATGCTGAAGTCCTAACCCTCAGTGCCTCAGGATATGACTCTTTTGAGATAGAGTCTTTAAAGAGGTGATTAAGTTACAATGAGGTCCTTAGTGTGGTCCCTGACCCAAACTGACTGGTGTCCTTATAAAAAGAGGACAAAGAGATACAAAGGAAGTGCACACATGGAGGAATGGTCATGTGAAGAGGGGTCAACAGGGTGGCCGTCTGCAAGCCAAGGAGAGAGGCCTTGGAGGAAACCAATCTGCTGGCACCTTGATCCTGGACTTCCAGCCTCCCGAACTGTAAGAACATAGATGTCGGTGTTTAAGGCACCCACACTGTGGTATTTTGTTATGGCAGCCTAGCAAACTCTTCTTTCAAGAAGAGATTTTTTTTTTTTGTATCTCTGGACAACAGAAAGCCATGTCACGGCTTAAAAGAAAGCCCTGATCCCTCTGTGGGCCTGAAAATCTCTGTTTTGTGACAAAGGATGCACAATTCCCACCAGGACTTGGCTGCTGTGCCCGGCACTCAGGAGAGGGTGTCTCACTTCCAGACGAAGGTGATGCATTAGCTTCACAGTTCTCCCGAGGGCCCACGTGGGGAGAGGTGCGGTGTAGCCCCACAGAGGAAACACCACTAGTACTGTGGACACAAAAAGCTGTAAAATCGCAAATGACAGATTCGTGACTTCCCTGAGGGGAAAAATAGCAAGAACAGATGGGTCTCGAGGCTGGGTGGTTTCATTTAAATCTTAATAAATAACAGATTGATAATTTAATGAATGCAGTAAGAAAAGAATAGCAAACCAGTACCAGCAAGCCAAAACACAATTTTGCCACCCTAGTCTTAACGCAGTATAATTTTCCTGTGAGGAGGGGGACAAGGTTGCATGGACAAATTATTTCCCAAGAGATTTAAAGCATCTTCTCTTAGCTGAAAAAGCTAGACACTTTGCAATAGAGTTACATCCAGAGCAACACAATGCACCCCATTTTCCCTGTGCACCTTCTCATGGCGCCTCTCTGCATGACAGTCCTCTACATGGGCCCAGGTGATTTTGAGGCGATGGGGTAACATGCGGGGGACACAGAGCAAGTACGCCCAGAGCTCAGGATTGTCTGTCCAGGAGATCGCTTATCTAGCAAACTCGGCCTGCTCACAATCACTTCTCCTTCCTCATCTCTGGAGACCTCAGTGAAGACATGCCTGGTAGATGGAAATGAGCACTAGACGAGGAGTCCGAAGGCCTGGATCACAACCACACCCCGACTCTGAAACTGGATGAGTGACTTGGCTTTTCATCTGAAGTGAGATTAACACTTCCCACCTTGCAGGAATTTGTTGTAAAGAGAAAACAAGGCCTACTCTTTAGAAAACAGTAGGCAAATAACTGGAATTCAACAAATGCAAATCTCCCCCACTTGTGCCCTTCAAACAGCACAGTGCACAGGGGCCCGCGAGTGTATGCTGCGTGGATCTTGACTTTCTAGGTTATCCAGGCTCTCTGGCTTTATGGGCCACCTACACTGTCTCTTCCTCAAGCTCTTATTTAAATAGATGTTTTGGAAAATGCAGGACTAAGAACGAAGGTTGGAGATGAGCCCCAGATACAAAATATCTTAAGTGGGCCGTCCAGTTTTGTTAAATGACTCAGACAAAACAAGCAAGTAGAAAGGATGGAGAGGGAGCCAGAGCTGAAGGCGCCAGCTCTTCAGCGAGCAGGAGACCAGTGTTCAAATGGCTCCCAAGGCAATAAGGATGGAGCGGAGTCAAACCAGCAGGAGAAATTTGAGCAGTTAAAGATGACTCAGGCAAAGAACTCGACCCCAAGCACCCCTGCTTTCTCAACTGAGTCCCCAGGAGGCTGTCTGAGGACTTCATTTGTGAGCATCATGACTTAAGCCTTGACAGAGGGAGGGAGGGCATCTTTGATAAATACATACTCTGAATCAGGCTCTGTGCTTGTCGCACCTGTGTCCACAAAATCCCTGGCCTAATGGGACACATATCAGTGAAATATGTTTCTAGGACCTGACACAGGTGGAGTTTGCCACATGGGACTGCACAGCACATATTAGGAGTATAGTCTTTGTATTCAGACACCTGGAGTTAACGGACAAGCATTACTTTAAAAAATATGATTAATTTGAATAGATGCTTTTTTGAAGTAGGAGTAGAAGGGAAGGGAAGGGCAGAGAGGAACTGATCCCCAATTGGGATGAGGACCCACATGGTTCAAGAGAACTAATGTCCTGATCTCATTTGCTTCCTTCCATTTTTAAAACAACTCTACTTTCTTCCCTTCCAGCTAGTGGGTGCCCTGTTTGGTTTACCAAGCTTCTGAGTCCATTTTCAGAAAGAAAACATAAAATAAAAAATTGTAGAAATTATAATAGAATATAATACACATGAAAAACAAAGAAATGAGCTTCTACCCAAGAATTGCGGGTGACTTTAGAAGGCAAATAAAAACATTAGAAACAGAAATAATAGTTGAAAGTTTACTCCTTCACTGGGTTCCCAACCCTTGGCTGCATATCAGAAACCCTGGGCAGTTTCTTTAAAAAATTCAATTTCCCAGCCCCATCCCTAGAGTTTCTGGTTTAAATATTCACTAATTTCACCAATAAATTTAGATAATTTCAAATTCCCTTGCAAATGCAAGGCTCGGCATAAATTGCATTTTCTGTATTACATTAGTTTACAACAACCAGAGCCAGAAGTGGGATTTGTCACTTGTTAAAACCAGGCAGGTCACCAAGCGGCCCAGACTCAAGCATGAGAACAAATTAATTGTGCACCATACCTTTGTACTCCCATCTCAAATGACAAAGTACCTGAGGCACAGCTTACCTCCTTTCCTCATTCACTTTAGCTATTTAATCTCACCCTGAAAGCTGAGGGATTGTCAAACTAAGGAAAGATTTATTTTTAAGAAGATAGCTTTTACCATCGGGAAAAGCTTGTTCCTCCAAAAATGCCAACACTGCTCCTTGCAATGATATCCTCTGTGCCAGGATTTTATTTATGAATTTTGGACCCTGCCTTAGTCTAAAAAGTGGAGCAACTTGGCTGAGCATCTGCAAAGGATTCCATCTGCTGCCGGCCAGACAGAAGCTGGGGATTAGGAGTAAAAGCCGGGAGCCCCCAAGCTGATCAGCCAGTGTGCCCACACCCCCGAGGTCCAGCTCTCTGCAGACAGAGCTCATTAGCCAGCGCATAGCATTTGTGAGATGCCAAATAGAGCTGAAGGAGAGGAGCGGAGGAGGAGAGGAGCTAGAGAGGAACCAGAAGTGGAGAAAGAAAGTGGACGAATTTTGTTCATTCAAAATGGAATGCGAGTAAAGCGTAACGAGTATTATTACAATGGTGATGGCCCTCACTGGAATTGCTCTAGTTTGGACTTGCCCCTCTGAAGTGGGTGGCTTCTGTGCAATGCGGTTTTCTTGGGGCCATGGTCAGCCTCACCTTGGTCCCCTTCAGTGCTGTGGAGCCTCTCAAAGAGGGATACCTGGGTCCCACTTCAGACCCACCAGCTGTCCGTGCATCGGGCCACTTCTTCAGACAGTTGTCCCCCTGTAGTGATTCGGCTACTGTTTGGGCAGCCCTGGGGCTTCTGCTTCTTCCCTACGCTTTATGCTTCCTCAGGTGGAGGCTTCTGCACCTTCCAAAGCCCTCAATGAATGGAACGGAAAAACATTCTTTTCTTCCCTTGACATCGTACTACCATCTAACTTTCCCTGATGGTATGAGTGGCTCCATTAAGCCTCCTGCCTGCCAAAATTGCCAGACCAGAAGTAGACAGCAAGCTCTACGTCTTCATATGCCCCAAACTCCGGGGAGCATGTCAAGCCTTCCAAGAGCTCCCTTGCGTAGTCCAATCCACTCCATCAGTACCGCAGGGGAGTGGACTGCCTGCTGGTTTGCAGGTCAGCAAACACTCCGCCAGGGTACAAGATGCCCCAACTGCCCTCCTTCCAAGCACCCTCAGTCTATACAAGGGAATCTCTCAGAGTCCCATCACTTGATTTTGTGGGGAGCAAAAAGTCTTTCACCTCAAGCAAGTACTTCCTATAAGCCAAGATGCCAAAGAATCTAATTTCCCTTTCCATCTCTAGGCTGATACAGACCTGGGGGCTTACAGTCGAGGACTCCAAGGCCAGTTTTGCTACCTCTTGAAACTCATGAGGGACCCCTGTGACTTGTGGCTCACTTTAAAAATCAGAGTGTCTGAGCCTTCTTACTTTCAGATTTGCACTTTGAATGCCCATTCTGGGACAACAGAAAAGTCTCCCTCAACATCCTAGTACATAATTTGCTTTGGTAGATCGATTTATTATTCTCAATTCTTCTCCCTCATGTAATACTATTCAAATTCATATCCTTAGCCATGTACTGTTGCAATATTTTCCACCATGAAAGGAATATTGCCATGAGAAGAATATGTCCTTAGTAGCTGCTAGTAGCATCCTGTTAGCTAGATGAGAGACATATGGAGCAAACTTAAGCTTGACCTGCAGCATCAAGAAGAATTTCTCTGGCTGACTGTCAAATTCATGAATAAGATAAATAATGTCTGTTGTGGGAGCCACTGAGATATTTGGGGTTGGTTGTTATGCAGCATTATTATTATACAGTAACAGCTGACTAATATACTCACTATATGCCAAAACATTTTGTTGAACACTTATTTATTTCTCCTAGCAACTGTATGAGATAGAACACTATTAATATTATCCTTGTTTTACAGATGGGGAAACTGAGACACAGAGCATTTAAGCACAATTAGCAAATGAAGGAGATAAGCTTCCAACCCAGTAATCTGACTCCAGAGCTTACACTCTAACCACCCTGGAACATAAAACAGAAAGAGAGAAGGGTATAGCTCTGTGTTCTTCTATGTCTGTATCCCAATGCTGACCTTGGGCTCAAAGACACAATGGCTGCTTGTGAGCTCCCTATCAGCACAAGCCTGACCATATCCCTAGGGCTGAGGCCATTTTCCTAGCTCCGTCAGTGTGTGCGAAGAGAAGGAGACAGGCTCCCATTCCAGAATGCATGACCCTCCCTTGAACTTCAAGGAGGGGAAATACCATGGGAATTCTACCCAAGGAACAAGCCTGTCTTTGTGAAGTGCAGTCATCCAATGTTCTGCACAGCACTGCACCTCACACATCATTCTCTGACTGTTTTTATTCTTTCTAAGCAACTCTGGATTTTTCTTTTGAATATTATATTATTACACAGTTGCCAACTTCTGGGATTATACAAATAACCTGGCAATAGCAAAGCAATATGCTGTCCGGTGTTCAAATACCACCACAAAAACAAAGCAGCCTACGGTGCCAGTTCTCATTCACAGCCTGCAAACAGAAGCCGCACAAATGAAGGCCACCCACTCTCTCCCAGTTTTTGGAGAATAGAAGCAGGCTGTTTGGTCCTAAGATGGATTTCACTCTTCGACTTTCAAAATGTTCCTCTGTGCACAGGGAGAATGCAAAGTCACGTTCTTTGGCAGAATAATTTGTCAACGTGATTCAATGACACACTTTTTTCTTTAATCAAAGTTATGATGGGCAGCAATGGAGCTTACAGATCTTCAAATTATGCACAAACTAGCAATTCTGAGGGTCAGGTTCATGTCCTCTTTACTTACTGCTAACTCCAATGCCTAGCACAGTGGGCAGTTGATAAATATTTGTTGAATAAATAGACATAAAAGGGACTTGGTTTTTGGGTGCTGCATATGTTAATTCCCAAAATGCAAGATTAGGGCAAACTAGGAGAGAGTAATGAAAACTGGAACCCCTTAGAAAAGGAAAGATGGAGATGTAGCCAGACTTTAAGTCTTTGATATTCACCAACAACACTAATACTTTGTAATCTTTGTTTCAGCAAGAGAAGCCAGCTTTGCCCACCCGACGACCACATCCCTTCTTTTGCTAACAAGTCCTCCATCTTCTTTTGATGAACTCCCTTTCCTTAACTCCATGGTTGACCTCAGATATGGGCATGTGACCCCAGCTGGGCCAGGCAGATTTCTTTCATTCCAGAATGTGAATCTTGAGCACACGGATCCAGAAAATGGATCAGCCCCTTTAGGGGTGTTTCTAAATAGCCCATCTATGAGCAAGGAAGCAGGCCGGGCTTTTCACAGGCAGACTGGAGACTGCCCCAGAAGACAATGCAGAATTGACACCAGTCCTCCAGCACTCCCACCGATCCATTGTTTTTTATTCTTTCAGCCGAAGTCCTTTCCCTGAACCTTTCACTGCAGACTAGCACAGAGCAGAGGGGAGAACCCCAAGCTTGAAACAAATCTACCATAAGAAATAAGTTACCTCTTCTTGGGGCCTCTGTAGTATTAAGGGGCTGGGATTAAATAACCACAAAGGAGCCTTGTACGTTGGATCAATAGAAATTGACCCCTGGAAGCCCTAGGTCTTGGCGACACAAAGCTCACATTGTCAGGGCCAGTGAGGCTTGGAGTTTAAAGCAGTTAATCCCCTGGCTGGATGACTCGGACAAAGAGGATTAACCCTCAGATGAGAGTCATCATCCAAATATAGAGCAATCCCAAGCACAGCATCAGAAATGGAAAGCACCCCCAACCTTCTCCTGGAAATTCTTGCTCTCTAACCCTTTCAGTAAGCTGATCGATGAACCCTCTGGCACCCCAAGATCAAGGTGTTAGACCCTCTCCATGTTCCTCCACCACCTTCCTCCGTTCTGCAATCCAGAGCTACAGCATTTCTCCTTTGATATGCGCAGGTTTCTTTAAGGTACTCCAGGTCTGGTAAACAACTAACCACGCAGAACGTACATGTGCCAAGGTCTGTGTTAGACATCAGAGTTACAGTGGTAAAGATGACATGGTCTCCACTCTCAGGAAGTTTCACTGTAGTGAGAAAGCACCCATAGGGTGTCATGTACCCTGCTAAGCACTAAAGAACCCTCAATAACCCCAGAAATTAGATCTCATTATGACCATTTTACAGATGAGGAAACTGAGGCCACCATGGAACCAAGAGATCACCAATCCTATGATGTGAACACTGCACAGCTTCTCTGCCAGAGACCGGCCAGCATCACCAAAAGAAGAAGAAAAAAAAAGTCACTCATGATAGGGACTGAGAGGAGAACCCAGCCGGCACCCCACCTCATTTCCATATTGCCTCTGAACAATTCTAATCCACCTCTTCATCATTCTCCTTGAGCTTATTTTCTATTACTTTACATATTAAATTTCTGCTTTTACATTGTTTTCCTATAGCTTCCTCTTCCTTAAGGTTTAATATTTATGCATTAATTATTTTAAAAAATAAGTGTTTGCATTTAATCTGTAGATCTTTAAATGACCATGAGTGCAATGTGTTCATCATTTATCACTGGGGTAGGAGTGGTACTGAGTCCCATGTACCTCCAGACTCAAGGTCAAAAACTCTTGACATTGCTGCGACCTCTCCATCCCCATCCTCTAGCCTAGACCCTATAGCTTGAATAAATACCTCCAATGCCTTGGATCTGAAAAGGAACCTGCCCATGAAATATTTATTAAAACAAAACCTGCACACTCATGAGTAATGATGGATGGTACATTCATACAGGGACACATTCTGTTCCCTGTCCTTAGCAATATTCATTTGCAGGTTTCTATCGGGAGAAGACCTTGAAAACTCACATTATCCCTGTTTAGGTGAGTTGTAGGAGTCTAGAGCTCCTGCCAGCATATGTACCATCTAGGGTTGACAAAGGAAGCAGCTCTCGGCTTGAACAGCCAAATTCCAGACCCAGACATCTGTGACTCAAGAAGGCCCAGAGGTCTGGCCAAATTACCTTTCTTCCATCTATGCAGAGCTGGAAGCAAAGGAAATGAGGTTATGCATCCTCTTCTCCAAGGATACATTTAAAAGTCTGTAATTTCTTTTCTCTGGGCCTCAGGTTTTCCATCTATAAAATGGAAATGAGAGAAAGGATATGGCCTATATGATCTAGCTCCTCAAAGAAGTTCAGATCAACTCCATTTCTCAGTCACCAGTTAGGGGAGAAGTTTTCATTGCCTTTTGGAAACAGAAAGTTAATATCACTCTCTCCATTGCCACCCAAGACAGAAGCAAGCTCTAACAACTGAAGGGAACAAGAAGTGGGTCAAACAGACGTATCTATAGAAAACAGAAAGACTTGTTAGGGCCACAGACTTCTGTGTGGTGAGCTGAAGAAGGGAATCCATGGTGTGGGTCTTCACTTCTGGAGAGGAGATATTGTTGGGTGAGCTGTAATCAAAGGTCAGGACAGCAGAGAGCTTTGGCCTTTGCTGCCAATGCATCTGAGAGCTCCAAGGGAACATGGAGTATATGTTCCTCGATCTAGAGGAGGCCAGAATGGCAGCAAAGGAGATGGTGAGTACAGAAACCATTCGCTGCTGAGTACCTACTAGGTGCCGAAGACTTAGCTCATCACTCTTATTTCCTGCCCAGGCCAGTGAGAAATAACCAGGAAGAAGCTTAGGCAGTAGAGCAACCACAACAAAATTAACTCATTCACGTACTCAATCTATTGCATGCCTACTATGTGCCTGGCACAGGGAGAACAGCAGACTTTTGCAGGAGAAGACACATTGGGGCAGACCAACTCAGAAATTTTCATATGGAAGTCCAACAAACAATGGAACATTGCAGAGCTGAGCTAGTGGAGTGACATTACTACACAGAACAGAAGGTTGTTTCCCACAGAAGCCCCTTGGAAATCTCTAGCCCATAAGGCTGATTATCATCTACTTAAGTCCTTCAGCAAGTATGATGGTCCTTTAATTAACAGTTAGACCAACATATTTCTAAGTTCAGGAGCATGTAGGCAACAAAAGAGTACTTGAGTATCATTACTACCACTACCACCACCACCACCATCATCATCATCATCATTATCACCATCATCACTTTACAACTGAGGAAACCAAGGCTCAGAAAAATGAAATAACTTGCTCACATTACATTTACACAGCTAGAAGGTAATGAAGCTTGAGTTCAAACTCTGTCTGGTAACAAACCCACTACTCCATCCTATGTCCCATATTGTCAGGCTTAGTACCCACACATAAAAATGGAGGCCACTTTGCTATCTCTTTCTCCTACTTCCTTCTGGGCTTCCATTTTTTTTATTTCCATTATTGCCCCCCCCCCACACACACACACACAGAGGAAACTACTTGTAATTGCGGTATCTACTTTTTCTTTTTTCACTCCCCCAGTATCATTGCAAACAAAACTGACGCCACGTTCAGCCACACCATGAGGAGGAAACGAACAGCACCTTGAGTCTGAGATTGAAGTCATTCCCACTCTCCCCTTTTCCTACAGGGCTATTGCCTACTTCTCTCCTTTTATAAACAGGAGCACATTATGCAAGATGCTGTAGATACAGGATTTTTTGAAGCAAGCTGGTGACACTCTTTCACTTGGCATAAAATCGATTTAAATAAGTTTCTCCCTTTTTCAAGATTCTTCCCTGTTCCTGCTCAATCTTAAATTAAGAGCAGTACAATAATAACGCAAGAACATCACACCCCTGAATTTCAGCCACCTCTCTCTGGAGGATTTTGTCTCCTTTTTTGAAAATATGAGCTATTTTTTAGTTTCCACTTGTTTTTCTTTCTTACTTATCACCACACATTGCTTTCTGTAAGATATAAGCAATTGGAGCCTTCCCATTTAAAGTCTGTTTTTAGATCACGAGATCCACAGTAAGGCTCCCAGAAGACCTTGGAAAGAAAAGAAATAACTTCAGGGAGTTACACTTCAAGATCCACCAAAGCAAAGATTTGCAGTCACCTCCAGTGGTTAAATGGTTCCATGAATTTGTTCAATAAGTATTCATTGAGCACATACTATGTGTCAGGCAATATTCCGAGTACTGGTGATACAGCAGTAACTTGGCCCATTGAAGGGGCAAATAAATAACATGTTAATTTTACTCAAATATATATCTATTTCTTGGACCTCTTGCTTCAACTCTAGACTCATATATACAACTACATACTTAACATATTCCGTGGGTGGCCAATCGAACCCCGTAACTGTTTCTTCTCCATCTCAATAAAGGGAAACTCTTTCTTGTCCTCCATGTCAAAATATGTGGGATCACCCTCTACTCCTTTCTTTCTCTCATAACCTAAATCTAACTTAACAATAAGTCCTATCTGCTCTCTCGTCAAATATATCTATCCAGCATGTGGCCACTTCTCACCTTCTTAGCCACTATCCACTCTGGGCCAAACCACCATCATCACTCACCTGGATCATTGCAAATGGCCTCCTGACTGATCTTCTTGTATTCACCCTTGACCGCTAGAGTCTATTTTAAGTTCTAAAGCTTAAGCGATCATTGTAAAACATAAATCAGATCATGACTACCTGTGCTCGAAATTCTCCAATGGCTTCCTCTCCCACTCAGAGTAAAAGCCAAAGTCTATAGAGGGCCCTACGAGACCCTGTATTACCTAGCTCCCTGCTATTCTCATCTCATCTCCTACCATGCGCCCCATCTCCTGGTTGCTTCTACATGAATCTCCAGAACATGCCATCTGTTGCCTCAGGACCTTTGCACTTGTTTTCCCTGCCTGGAAGGGTCTTCTCCCAGATATCCATTATATAAAATGCCTACCTCCTACTCCACCCTACTTCCCTACCCCCACCCAACCCGGCATTCTCCATCCTCCTTTTCCTACTTGATGTCCTTTCATCACCTGATATTACGCATATTATTTGTCTCCCCCAACTAAAATGAATACTTCATGAGGATGGATCATGTTATTTTTACTGCTGTATCCCCTGCCTATAACATGCCTGGCACACAGAGAACACTCATACATATTTCGCAAATAAATGACTATTTAGACATAATATATTTATGTCTAAAGTAGGTCAGCCATGGAAGCATAAAAAAAAAACACAGAAAAAAAAAAAAAAGAAAAGGAAAAAAAGAGGAAGTCACAGGCATTGCTCATTCGAGAAGAGTCCAGGAGAAAAGGAGCCTTAGCCAAGGGGACTTTAAATATTAAGGTTTCTATGATGGATTGATTGCAAAAATATCCTCAATTCTTCCCCTCCCTAGATCCATGCTCTTTGTAATGTGACTGTGTAGCTCCTGCCATAAGAGTCTGTTCCCTACTACTTCACTCTGGGCTGGCCTGTGACTTACTTTTCTCAATAGACAAGGATGAAATAACAGTGTACCAATTGTAAGTAAGCCTCAAGAGGCCATGCAAGTGTCCACTCTCTCTCTTGGACTCCTGACCTTTATGTGAACATGCTGAGGTCACCTACTGGAGGATGAGAAACCACAGAGAACAGAGCCAACTCTTCCCAGCTGAGGCCACCTTACAGCAGCCAGCCCTCGGCCTCACCATCAGCAGACCCAAATCAACCAAGTACAACCCAGATCTGTAGACCTATCCAGCCAACCCATAGACATGAGAGAATAATACATGGTTGCTGTCTTAAGCCACTAAGTTTTAGGGTGGTTTGTTCTGTAGTCTCATTGGCAACATCAGCCTTAATGTGTGTGATTAGTCCTTAGGGTAGGCATCTAAGATGCTTCGCTCTGAGTATGTACTCACCAAGGAAACCTTCTCTTTGTGATTTAGTTTTCATGAAGGAGGGTCTGTAGGAAGAAGACACATTAGCCATGTTACACAATGTCTCAGCCATTACAAATCAATAGACTGGCATGAAGATGAGCAAGGTCACTATGATATGGTTATGACATAGCCAGAGAAACAGATCAGGTTTCTGAGGCAGCAAAACTAAAAGCTAGACCTTGGATGGGGGAAATTCACAGAGGTAAATGGTACTTTTTGAGGTGACTTAGAGGACATCCAGCCAGCCACTGTAACTGTGACCCAGTCTCACCACATCCTATTTCACAGAAACTTTGACAAAGTTCTCAGGCCCCCGGACCTATTTCTGTCCATGAAATACACTGCAGTAGCCTTACTGCACCCAGGACACAGGATCTCTCCTGTGAGATGGAGCTCTCAAATCCCAAAATCATGCTCTCTACAGGAACAAAGTCTCAAAAGGACAGAGCAGCAAACTGATCTTCATATTAAACCTACAAGATGGAGGCCTCGAATAAATTCATCACGATATTACATAAATGCATTCCATGGTACACCAAAGATCTGTACATTTCCAGTTGATTCCAACACCTTTCTATAACCATAAAAACTAGTATTGCTCTCAAAGAAAAAAGAATAATAAGTAGCAAGGACAATGCCTGTAGGACTATTCAATAAAGGTGACCCTTTCTTTCATTATAGGGGAAATGAAACAAATATAATACAAAAGTTCAAAAGAAACGCAAACACAGTTCTTAATCTGGATGAAAGATATCTGGACACTGTTTTGCACTGTCTCTTTCACTCCTGCACTTCCAGCTGCCTCGCAAAGATTAAGCCTCTTCCTGCTGCATTTGTTTATGCTCTGAGTGACCACGGAAACCTATGTCTACCATCCGAACTTCTAAACATACACTGTAAGATTTCAGCCAATTCCTTAAACAAGAGCTCAGGACATGAATCGTAATGACAAATATAAATCTTACGAAGTAATACCTCGGTGGCATGGTCATGTTACCCTTCTCACCTCAAGTCCTACTTCTGTTCCCCTCACTCACTCAGCCACAGCCTCCTTGGCCTCCTCTCTGGTTTCCCTATGAACACCCCTCCCTCCTGCTTCAGGGTTTCTGCAGGGCTGTTACTCTGACCAGAATGCTCTTCTTCAGACATATGCCTGGCTCACTCCCTCATTTTCCCTGGGGTTTGGTCAAATGCCATACATCAGCAAAGCCTTCTCTTGCCAAGCTGCATAAAAAAAATAACAAGCTTTACCCTACCCTCTGGCAGCACTCCCCATTCCTTTTACCATACCTTATTTCTCTTCATTATAATGCATCATTATCTGATACCCTATCTAGTTACTTATTTATTTGTCCATTATCTTAAACACACACACAGTTGAGCTCCTTGAGAAGCTCTATTTAGTTCAATTTCATATTACCCACACAAAGATCAGTACCTAACACATAGTAGATATTCAATGAATAAACTGCCATTTTTTGAATGCTTACTTGTGCCAAGTAATTTATATATGACAATCATTTCACAATGAACAAATTTTTCAAGTGACTACTATATCATTAATATAACTCTAATGTTATTTCCATTTTACAGATCAGGAAACCGAAGCTCAGAGAGGTTAAGTAACTTGCCTAAGACCCTCGCCTAGGTCTGTTTGAGCATCAAAGCTCACGCTCCTTGCAGTGTGCCAACCTGCTTTTCAAATACCTTAATGATGGTTTAAGTGACAAAAATGGATGTGATACACATCTCTGGCAAAACATGCATAACACAAGAGCTCTTTGTTTTATCATTATTCATCGCCCACCACAGCTTTTATCTGTGAGACTGTTTTTCCATTTTCCAGAGAAGACTGGCAGTAACAGCTTTAGCTTTTCTTTATTTCTCCCATTTAGAGACAATCAAGGTCAGAGCTTTCCTTTGAACTGGGCTGGGACAAGAAGACAGGGACCCAAGGGGGAAGAAAGCAGAAGTTCAACTGCTCTGAGAACCTCTCAGAATTTTCCAGAATCCCTGTTCTTGTGAAGAACTGCTTCAAAACCTTCCTGGTCCTGGAACTTGGGAAAACAATCAATTAAAAAAGAAGAAGAAGAAGAAAAGAAAGCCTGACCTGCATCAGATGCATTCCTCCTTCAGTGCCAGCTTGTGTCTGTCTACTGGGGTCTGGTCACGTACTACAAACCTCAGCCCTGTTGTGATCTGTAAAGCTCTTCCATCCAGTGGCAATGATGTTGATGGGTGAGAGAATGATATGGGTCACTCACAGACCAGGGGACCGAGAGAGAAAGACCCAGTACCTACTGAAATCCATGTCATCCTTCATTTATGAGGGTTACATTTTAAAAATAATCACCACCACGATTAATTCCTGTTTCCTCCCTATTCCTGCCAATCTTTTTTTCACACCTGCATTTACTGAACTTATCATACTTCATTATTACAGGTGTTTCTCCTATACCAGGTATGAGATGCTGGGGAGTCTAGTCTGTGTTTCCGTCATCTCTGCATCCCCAAGGATTAACCCGGCCTCTGACACATACTAGGTGCCCAGTGAGTATTTGCTGACTCAAGAAAGATGCAGAATGAGCCTGTATTGTATCTGCTGCATTGGCTGGAGCAAACAGGACAAGTCACCTCTCCTGGAAAGGGCAGGAAGTGGAAATACAGAAGAGACTGTTGCAGACTAGAAGGACTCTTGAGCTGGTGACACACACACCTCTCATCCCCTCATCTGCCACTCCCTGAACCTCAAAGCCACCCACATTTACCTCCTGAACAGGCTTTTAAAAACTGAGCAGGAATCCTCCAGTGCCCCACTCCACTCCACCAGGCTGCTCCTATCAGAGCCCAAGACACACACATTCAGTTACCTTTAAACGAAGCTAGTTTGCCTGTTATTTCTGGTTAAAGGATCGTGTTTCAGCAGCCGGGCTGAACCCTGGACAGCAGAGATGTCTAACACTCCTCTGCGGAAGAAACAGCAGTGCCTCGCTCCTCCCTAGCTAAATGCATTTGTTCACCCATCCCTGCAGAACAAATCGTGCTCTTTTCCTTGCGCTAAAATCCATCTATAAACAAATCCTGTGTCCCTAAGAAACCGCTCCCACGCCCGCGGAGAGCGCCCTCCACATACAGAAATGCACACTCACAAACCCCAAACCAGAGCCACCAGGTGTAAGCTGCTTTTCATCTGTTCTTTAAGAATAAACCAACAACAACAAAATTCATCTCGTAGGAATAAAACTGAAACTAAAAGCAGTGGCTAGGAAGCTTAGGGAAACGGAGTTACAAATGTCAGCAGAATAAGTTGCAAAACTATGTACGGAGCTAACAGTTCGAACAGGATTTTAAAAACAGCCCTTGGGTACGCCACCTTCGCAGAAGCGCGCACCCTGGGGCGGCGGGCAAATCCTTGCTTTGCAGCATCCGCTTTCCAGGACTCTCCCTTGTCTTTTATTCCATTTACTACCAACATTCAGAGGTACCAGGGTGTATGTTTCAGCCCCAGCAGACGAGCCTGGGAGCCCCCAGTCCGCGCCCCAGCGAGCAGCGCCGTCCCCTACCTGGGTGGGAAATCCCGGGCGGCCGGCCCGCGGGTGAGAACCAAGCAGCGTCCGCCCTGGTGATCCCGGCGGAGGCAGGAGCCCGCGAGTGTCACACCTGCATCGCCGCGCCCACGCCGCCACAGCTGCCCGCCCTGGCGCGGCGCGCAGCGCGCCCCCGCCACACCGAGCACCGAGGGCGGTAGGCTCCTGGGTCCCTTATTCAGAGGGATCTGATCCTAACCGGCTTTCTTCTTGGCCTGGGCATTAAAGGTATTCGCTGCGAGGAGCATTTCGCTTCTAAATCCCCTTCTGATTCCAGGCGGAGTGTTTAGGTAGCTGGGTGGGAAAGGGACCCGGCGGAGCCCCACGCTCTATAGATTGGCAGATCAATAGATGTTAAACTTCTTATTTCTCAATTTTGAATTTGCCCAACTGATTATGGTCGGTCATCTCGCTTGGCTCTCTCTACCCAGCCTAGGGAGAGGGGATCCCCTTTCACCAACTCCAAATTAGGACATGTCAGAGGACAGGAATCATTCTTGGAAGGGGAATCCTCTGATAGCCCCATTCAGAAACTATTTTAGATAATGGATGTGATTAAATCGCTCTGTCCTTGTTACCCATAAGGGAACTGAAAATAACCTACTTTGCCAGTGGGGAGAAGAAGGAAGAGGTGGAGGGCTTGATGCATTAAACACCCCGCCCCCTCACCTCCACCCAGAAGTGGCCAGCAAATTCAACTGAAAGGCTCTTTTCAGGAGCAAGGCTCCTTCTAGGAGGCAGTGAGAAGCAATGAAATGACACTGGAAATTCAGACGTAAAATCAAACAATCCAATGCTCGGGTGCCTGGCCTCTAGGGTCTGGAACTACATTCCTTTCCAACAGTGCTGGAATGGAGCCAAGTCCTGAAAGACTCTTCCCTCCTCCCACCCAGCACAACCCACCGTCACAAGATCTTCAGTTCCATCTCCTGTCGCTACAGCCAGCACACTGTTAGCCAGCTCTTGTCTCTTCTATCCTTCAGGCCCCATCATCTCTCACCTGCTCACCTGGACCACTTCAAGGGTTTCAACTACTCAGCCTCCTAGACGCATTTCTTAAAATGTGACTGTGATCTTGACTCTTTCCTATGGAAAACCAATGCCCTCAGAAAAGCCAAAATTCCTTTTATTTAGTCAGCAATGAGCAGGCTGCTGCTGAACCGCTCTACCTCACCTCTTCATCCCCATCTTTCCCACGTGCTTCAGTCATACCAAACTTTTAATCCTTTGCACATGCCTCATTCTCTCGCCCCCAAGCCTTTGCATGTACTGTTCCCAATATCTGGAATACTCTCTTCCTCCCAATCTTCTTATCCCTGCCCAATGGCTAATGGTTCTCACTTCCTCCTGAAATTCTCCCCTCATCCCTGCACTGAGTTCTCCCTGCTCCAATTGCCTAGAGCCACCACTTCTTTCTCTACCACCACACCCAACACATGTCCCTGAAGTTAGATGCCTAATGTCTGTCTTCCTCACTAGAACATAAGCTTCAGAAAAGGATGTCTCTCTTGTTTGCCATGTATGCCCAGGGCACACAGCATATAGTGTCTGCTTGATATACATACGTGTGTGTGTGTGTGTGTGTGTGTGTGTGTGTGTGTGTGTGTGTGTATTCCTTAGTACATCCACCATCTAGATTAAAATATAGAACAGTTCTGGCATCCAGAGGTTTCTTTATGTTTCTTCCCAAACAATAACCACTGATCTCTCAGAAGTAACCACCATGCTCACATCCATCAGCATCAGGTAGTACTGTCTGTTCTTGAACCATATATGAATGAAATCATACAATATGTATTCTTTTCTGTATGGTTTCTTTTACTCAAAAGGATAGCTATGAAATTCAACCATATTGTTATACATATCAGTAGGTAACTATTTTATTGCTGTATAGCACTCCATTGCCTGAATATAACAGAATTTATTTATTTCTAGGAGGTAAACATTCTAGTTGCTTCCAGTTTTGAGCTGTTATGAATAAAGTCACTGTGAATATTTGATAGACATATGCACTCTTTTCTTTTTGACTATGTAACTAGGAGTAGAATTGCTAGGTTGTAAGGTAAGTGCATGTTTTGTTTCAGAGGCTACTACAAAAATTTACAGTCCTATGTAGTTTTTCAAAATTCTAGTTGAGGGAAAAAAAAAAACTGAAAAATCAACAACTCTTCTTTGATCCTTATGAAAAGTGAGGTCACAGGGCAAACTATTGCTTCCAGAATTGGAAAGGCAGACGAGCAGATACAGAGAATCAGCACTTACCAGAGCAGAATCCCATGAGTGGAAGCCTCCACAGGAATCAGTGCCAGGGCAAGAAGACCTGAACTGTGATTGACAAACTGTTGGAGCCTCAGTGTGGACAAGTCTGTGAAATAAAAATTCCAGAAGGACCTAGTCATCAGAAGGCCACCACGCTTTTGCGAGTTTTACCTTTATGGGCTCAACCAGGTTCTCATAGGGAAGATGAGAGGAAAAATATCCTCATGCTCTCAGCAAATGGAGGGGGAAATGTGGCCATTTTGAAACAGGCCAGAGCATTCTGCTCTTTCTAACAAAGCCTAACCAACTTTGGGGAAGGAAAAAACCCAATTCCAGTCCTCTCCAGTCATTCTGTCCCACTGAAAGGGGTGGGATCTGAGAGGCACTTAAAGCTCACACCAAGGAGCACAAGTTCCCTAAAAGACTGAAACCTAACCATAAGACAACTGAACACTTCCCCTCCCTCCGAACCTTACCACCATAACACTAAAGGCCTCTTTACTGACTGCAGTTTCTTTCACTCAATACATCATGTCCAGCTTTCAACAAAAAATTAGAAGGCGTGTTAAAATGCAGAAATCAATTTGAAGAGCCAGAACCACACCATTGTATGGCAGGAATGTTGAAATTATCAGACTGTGAATTTAATATTCAAAGGGCTCTAATGGAAAAAGGAAATAACATACAAGCACAGATGCCTAATATAAGCAGAGAGATGGAAATTCTAAGAAAGAATCAAAAAGAAATGCTAGAAATCAAAAACGCTATAACAGGAATGGAGAATGCCTTTGATAGGCTGATTAGGAGACTGGTTATGACTGAGCATGAGGATATGTCAGTAGTAACTTCTGAAACAAAAGCAAAGAGGAGAAAAGACTGGAAGAAAAAGAAAAGAAGAAAGAAAAGAAAGGAAGAAAGAAAAAGAGAGAGAGA
>NW_011888815.1:1277066-1282210 GCF_000151845.1 Pteropus vampyrus | reverse complement strand
CTAAGAACTGTAGGACAATTACAGAAGGTATAACATGCAAGTAATGGGGATACCAAGAAGAGAAAGAAAGGAACAGAAGAAATATTCAAAGCAATAATGACTGAGAATTTTATCAAATTAATGTCATCAGACAGATTCAAGAAGTTCGGACAACAGGCAGGCTAAACAAGAGAGAGGGGGGCGACTATGTCTGGTCATGCGAACCCTTAGAAGAGATTCATTTGATGTTAACCCCGAGAAAGAATTTATCTGCTGAGATGGACTCCCCATGGTCAACTGAGGGCCCAAATTTTATAAATAATGAGAATATAGCAGCTGTCTGCTGACAGGGCTTCTCACGTACCCTGCACACCAGAAAGAAATCTCTGACTGAACTCTCCACTTCCCGCGCTCGCGGCGCTTCGTCCGTGCAGCACTTTGTCTTCCAAGCATCCAAGAGACTGAGAACTGCCCCCGTCCAATCAGGACTGTTCCTTAACGACCAATCAGGATGCGTAATACTGACCGATCAGGATTCGGGCCAATCGGAACGAGCTTTGGTACCTCTAAAATGCATAATGAGGAACCTGGGCGGGAATGAAGAAGCATGTGAGAGAAGCACGCTTTGCTTTTCTGCTTGGTGTGAAAAGCGTGACCTGAAAAAGGTCTCTCCTTTTCGCCGCTTTAGTGCCTTTTGGATTTGTTTATAGGCATATCATACTCAAAACGGCAGAGAAAAAGTAAACACCTTCAAAGAAGCCGGAGGGGGAAAATACCTCACCTGTACAGGAGGAAAGTTTAAGATGCCATCGAACATCTCGGAAACCATGCAAACAAAAAGAGAAGAAAATATTTGAAGTGTTGAGAGAAAACAAAACAAAACACCGGCCTAGAAGTCTGTATCCCGAGAACTGAAATTACCCTTCAAAAGTGAAGAACGACTACTTCCTCAGACAAAGAAAAATGGAGTGTGTTGCCAGTAGACTTTGCCTTGCAAGAAACATTGTAAGAAGTTCTTCAGAGAGAAGGCGGTGGTCTGAAACCTCAGGAGCCTCTTGAGTGAAATCGGAAAGCGGCTCGTGTACACAGAGGACAGGGAGAGACCTAAGACAGAGGGAGGCCACTCGGGACTGGTAGGTGGCTTTTAACAAGCAAGGGAACGTGCATACGAGGCTTGTCTTGGCACCGCAAGAAGAGATGTCCGCACCACCGGCCAGAATCTTAAAAGTTCCTATAGAGGCCTTGCTGAGTCACGTGTACGGTCCGGATGGTTTCCACAACCTCTCGCTGCTCTGTCAAGGCTGCATCCTTGAAATTGACTCCCACTGTGGGAATGGTGGACAGAGCGTACGATCCAAGGACAGAGTGAGGAGCCTGCAATTTTCCAGGTCCAGCTCGTGCGTCAGCCGGCAGTCACGTCCTCTCCATCAACATAAGGAAATTGATCTAGGTCAGCAACTCCGAAAGGAAAAGTGTGAGAGAAGAGCATAAATGAAGGTAAATAAAAACTTTTATTTTTCTTATTCTTAATTTATCTTACAGATAAAAGTTTGCAAAAAATAACAATTTGAAGAGCAACAATGTATTTGACTATTATGTTCCATATAATGCATAAATATTTTTAATACATAAGCAATAGCATTTATAAGCATACCTTATAAATAAGGTGAATGACAGCAATGATACAAGATATAGGAAAGAAAAAAGAGAAAAGAGGTCGGAATATTTTGTTATTGTGAGGTGTGTTATTTGAAAGTGGGCTTGAACTGGCTGTAAATATATATTGCGAACTCTATCTAAAACACTATAGAAAGTAAATATATATATAGTTGGTATGCTAAGAAAGGAAAGAAAATGGAATAATAAAATGCTCAGTTAAAACCACAAATACAAAAAAAAATAGAGTGGAAGACAAAAATAGGAACAAAGAACAAGGACAATAAATAGAAAATACAAATATGGTAGCTAGTAATCCAACTATATCAGTTATCACTTTAAATGTCAATAGTGTAAATATACCAATTAAAAGATAGACATTGACAAAGTGAATCAAAAAAACAAGATTCGACTCTATGTTGTCCACAAGAAACTCATTTTAAATACTAACACAGAAATAGACAAAGTACAGGGATGAATAGGTGAAACACAGGATTTTTAGGGCAGTGAAACTACTCTGTATGACAGGTGTATGGTAGATAGATGTCATTATACATTTGTCCAAACCCATAGAATGTACATCAAGAGTGAACCCTAAGGTAAACTATGGACTTTGAGTGATGATGATGTCCCAGTAAAGGTTCATTGATTGTAAGAAATGTACCACTGGGGGTATTGATAATGGGGGAGACTATGCATGTGTGCGGTTAGGGGATATATGAGAACTCTGCAAACTTTCTGTGCTCAATTTTGCTGCAAACCTAAAACTATGCTGAAATTCTATTTAAATGGAATTTTTTTAAATATCTCTGCATTACCCAAATTTACTATAATGAGTATATGTTCCTCATATGTAAAGAAAGATAAAATATGTTAAAATTCTATCTTTCCTCTTTTTCTACCATCAAAGAGGGGAAAAATCAAACTGACTCATTGGGCCTCTCCAAACATTAGGCTTCCAAATCTTGAGTTATTTGATGAGTAACACCTCTTTTCGGACACTGATCGAACTTGTTCTACAGTAAAAAGGTTGAGAAAGGGAATTGCACCCCTCCAGGATTGACATCTTCCTCGGATCTGTGCCTCTAGTTCTCCCACCCTGTAACCCAAAGGAGAATAAGTGTGACTTTGTGGCTCTTTTATGCATAATGTAAAGCTTATTGATTTGGAAGGGATTGATGCTCACCAGGTGTTTGCAGTAGAGTCAGTAACAAAGCCTTAATATTTCATGGCTTTTCTGTTCATGCGTGAGGACAACTCAGACTGGACTTGCTGAGTCACAGGGAGATGGCAAAGGCTACTGGAGACTGCAGAGTCTCTCCTGAAATTGCTGTGCACAAAGTGATACCTCATTTCACATACACAGGTCATCATAGACTCAGAGACATGGGTTAGATGACAAGATGTGTGTTTAGCCAGGGAGCATGTTTCCATGGCAATCTTATATTCCTGTGTCTGCCTTTCTTCCTCCATCCACTGTGTTAAGTTCATACTTAACCCATCTGCAATGCAGCTGGGACTTCAGCTGCTTTATGGGCCGCTAATAATTCTGGAGAGTTAGGCCAAAACCCCAACGATAATGTTCACAGTACTTATCTTGTGATTGCTCGCCGTTTTTTAAGAATCTGTTTTTAATTCAGAGACGTTCACAAAGTTTTCACAAGGAGAGTCATTATTACATTATTTGTAGCAGCAAAACACTAAGGAATCCCCTGAATATCCAACAAGAAAGGATTTTTAAAGTAAATCATTGTAACTGCACATGCTCTGAAACCATTGAAATCATTCTGAGAGAACATTTAACCACAGGAGGAGAGTGCATGATTAGAAAATGATGTGGAAAGGCAGGGTCTCCAAACAGGCCACACCATGCGATCTCAATTTTAGATGTCTAATAGGTAGGTGGGTGCCCCAGAGAGCTGATTGCACACAGTTGCACTACAGAAGCATGACTGGATCTTTCTATATGACCTCACCACTGCCCCTCCAGGTGCCTAGAGCCCAGGCTTCAGCTGGGCTCACAAGTGTTGACCAATGAAGCAGGCCAGGCCACACAAGGTAATTCAGATGGAGGCTAGCAGTGTCTCAGGGAACAGATGGACAACACTCATGCCAATTGACCAATGTGCCAGAAACTTACTGGCTGATCCTGGGTGTTCCTACTGTGATGGCAAGGAGGGAACACTGACTTAGTTCCTTAGGACTGGTAATGCCAATGTTTACTCGCATGAGACAGTGGTCAGTGGGGCCTGATGCAGCTTTCTCAAGTCTTTCCATTGCCAGCAACAGATGGTGCTTATTTGGGCAGAGGCTGGGCAGCAGCTCAGTTCTGAGTCCCCTCCAGTCCACATAGTCACTCTCAGACCCACCCATCTCTCTCTTAGCAAGTGCTCTGTGTCCTCACTGAGCCTTCCCCCAGGCTGGGGATTCCTCATCTCCTAGCTCCTCTTCCCTTCTATGCAATTTTATGCACCAAACTCATTGAAACATGAACTTTCAAAATATTCACATCCCAGAATTTGACGTGTAAGGCTCTTAATTCCGACAAAAGTTTCACAAGGCAATGTTGAAACGTTAAGAAGTGATGACGTGAAGGAGGTGAGTGATGACCCAGGGTAGAGCATAAGGGAATGCAGTGGGAGAAACTACCTAGAATAACATTTCAAACGTGTATCCTGCCACACAAACATGTGCATAGAATAAATACTAGAGAGCTATATACCCTTAACAATCATTGCAATTGTCTCTGTGTAGAGGGATTAGAGATGAGTTTTAGCTTCTGCTGCTATATTTTTTTGTTAAACATATATTAAAATAGAAATATGTTCTATGTCAGAATTTGCTTCTGGTGGCAGTCTTTAATGGTAAAAGTCATAAATTCAGTACTCAGGCATACATTGATCAATCCAACCAGTATTTTCTGTGGCATTGGAACATATAGCTGTTTCTTCAGCTAAGCAACAGATGAGGGAGTCCACTTGTATTTAAAGTTCATGCTGTATGAAAAATAAGCGCTAGAATCACCTACATATAGCTGAAGTCGCTTAAGTGGAAGACATTTATAATGCAATTGCACAGTACTCATAAAAAAGACTATATTAAAAAACTTATTACTCAAAAAAAGTTATTGAAGGAAATAGAATCACCTCAGTGTCCAACAACAACAACAAAACTTATTCAAGGGGTTTATGTAATGCCTTCTTAATTTCCCTCCAAAAAATTGCCCTGTCATTTGCCAACTATGATAGGTACTAAATATAAGTTAAATAAATCACTATCCTTGTCTGCAGAATGGAAAGAATAAATGTTCAATGCATACTATTTCCCAATAAGGCTGGAAGGATAAGAACTTATTGCAATTGGCCAACCTGGCTAGAATGGGACTGGTCAGATGATGCATGCAGAGTGCACATGGATATTATCAGATCACAGAATTCCAGAGATGGACAACACAAGGCAGACAGGATCTGATTGAAGCCCCCATTGAACAAGTGCAGACTCAGAGGGTT
>NW_011888815.1:1270348-1276556 GCF_000151845.1 Pteropus vampyrus | reverse complement strand
TTTTTTTTTTACTTTAATAATAATTGAGGGACATTTTCTACATAAGTACATATGGGTTTCTTTATTTGTTAGAATGTTTGAATAAGATGTGTCCACCTCTCTCACACTAATGTTCTCCCTTGAAGAACAGGATGAGGAAATTTAAAAAGCATGTGGGAATAGATGTTTTATACATAATGCTGAGAAATTTGGGTAGTCATTTGGAAAAATACAAAATTAGATTTATTTTTCACTCTATTCTCTAAAATAAATTCCAAATGGATCAGAGGTTTAAGAATAAAATATGAAACGATACAGAAGAAAATATGAATGAACATATCTAACCTGGGAGTGAGGGAATCTTCCATAAACATGTCAGATTCCAGAAACAGGAAAGCAAAAATGGATCAATTAAGCCACACTGAATTTTTCCCCTAATGGTTAAAAAGAGAAAAAAGAAAAGAAACCTAGCAATAAGACACTTAAAAGGTAAATCAATTAAATACAATGTATAGGTCCTATTTGCATCCTGATCCCAAGAAACCAAGTCCACACACACACACACACACACACACACACACACACACACACACACACATGCATTTTTATAAGACAATAAGGGAAATTTAGAACACCGATCAAATATTCAAGATTAGAAAGAAATAATTTTCTGAGTCATTTAATGATATTGCAGGATTTTTTAAGCACATATCTTTTAAAGTTATAGACTGATAATGTTTATGGATGAAATAATATGCCTGGGATTTGCTTCAAGATAATCCAGGGAATGGAGTGGGAAGAAGTAGTTGGCAATATAGATGAAATAAGAATGACCATACAGTTAATCATTTTTTAATTTGTGTAATGAGTAAATGGTGGCTTGTCATACTATTCTCTTCTGTTTTGCATATGTTTAAAATTTTCCAAATTGAACATTAAAATTTAAAACTACTGAGACAACGATACAGTCAGAGAACCCTCTCCTGGATTTAATTCTGCTACTTGTTGAGTGATCGTAGGCAAACACAAATTTCTTGGTGTAATTACAAATCATACACTGCCTTATGATTCTGGTAATTTATTCATATGTTTACCTCCCACTTAGACTTCAAACTCTTGATATCAGCGAGAGCATATTCTGTTCATCTTTTTTCCCCAGTGCCCAGCTTTGAGTAGGATTCAATGGGGAAGAGATTCTCAAATTGTTCCATGTACAGAGAGCTTAATACTTGCCCAGCAAAAATGTGGGTTACTGTGTTAGATAATCCAATTTAGCAGATGTAATTAGTATTAAATATTAAGATATGTTTATTAACAATAAAATTTACTAAAATTAAGAGTAATAACATTTGATCAATGGCAAGAATAATTGATAGAGAATAGAATTGGTAGACAAAAATAAACTATAAAAATATTTTAAAATACTAGCAGTTTTACATTATAAATAATAAATATGTTAAAAACCATAAAATTAAATATTTAAAATTAACATATAGCATTAAAAGTGACGTTTTATCAGCTATAGAAATGATATCCTCTCCAATCTTTCACCATTGTCACTGCATCCTGCTCATTGTCCTATAGTTTGAGCCACAGGTTAGGTTCTGCATCAAGACTTTCATCCTCTATATTTTTACTAAATTAGAAAATCCCAACTCAGAGTTCAAGTTGATAGTAACTGTTTGCAGTCTCTCATACATATTTGAGAAATAAAATAAAAAATGAAGTGATTTCTTCTTTGGAAGTTAGTGGATATGTTTATAGCCTTGATGGTGGTAATGATTTCATAGGTGTATACTTATCCATAAACCCACTGAACTTTTTACATATCAATCATACTTTTATAAAGTGGTTTAAAAATAAAATTAATTAAATTTTTGAACAAATATGAAGTGGTTTCTTACTGAATACTACTTTCACTGCCCTTTTGGACCCTATATTGACCAGAAATCACATCTGAAGCCAAAGGGTAAACATTTCTGCTTCGGAGATGACCTTGAATACAAACCTTTTTTGCGCTTTCATTGACCGTGGTTCTAGAAAGTATTGTTTCATGTTCTATTGCAGTGCTTGGACGCGAATGTGGATTTTTTTTCATATCCAACACTATGTCTTATTTTTCTTAATTTCTTTCTCTACCAAGTCAAGAAAATCATTAACCATTGGTAATCAAACTCCGAGCAATCAAACTCTTTGCACCGTAGTTCAGCCTACTGAAGAAATCCTACTGTCTGGTCCTAAACGTTCAGCATAAAGATATTCTGCCTCTAATGTCAGAAACTTGACCCCTAGTTTGCACTCTTTGAGATGCTTATATTTATGAATTAAGTCATAAGCAACATAATGAAAAAAATATTTAAATTTTATCCCTTATTTCTGAGACAAACGTGTACCATTCCCACCTAAGACAGTGCATTCACTGGGCAAAAGCAGTATTCTCCTAACTGCATGTTTCTCCCATCAGTATGAAAAAATGTGTACGTAGAGGCCACAATTTGTTCTTAGTCACAATTTTCAGTATTTCCTCCAATGCAAAATAAAGATTAGGAGGCCTACAGTTAAGTGCCAATTATTCTTTGTAAGAAAGCATTTTGTGGTTTGACACTCAAAGGCCACCTCTTTGATTCATGTGACAAAGCTCTTTCTTGCTGTAAATTAGCTGTTGCTCCATCAATATTTTTCCCAATAACTCTACTTAAGTCTACATCATGGTCCACAAAGTATTATTGATTAAATTTTTAAAATCTTTTGTCTTGCAACATGCAATTTCAGTGACAAATAGAATAAAAAGCCATTGTGTACTTCTTCATATACATATCTCAGTAATTCCCACTATACCTCTATGGTGGGCTCATGGGCGGCCCCCAAAATGTCCAGCCCTCATCCCTAGTAACTGTGAATATTACCTCACTTGGTAAAGTTTTTGCAAATGTGAATAAATGAAGCATCTTGACATGAGGAGGCTATTCTAGGTAACAAGAGTAGGCCTTAAATGCCATCGCACATTTTTTTATAAGAGGGAGACAAAGAGAGATTTGACCACACACAGAGGAAAAAGCGATGTGAAGATGGATAAAGAGATTGAAGTGATGCAGTTACAAGCCGAAGAAAGCAAGTGATGCTTGCAAACAATACACAAACAGGAATGGTTTTATGCCAGGGACCAGCCACAGGAAGCTGAAAGAGACAAGAAATGGATCTTCCCCAGAGGGAGTGTAGCCATTTCAACACCTTGACTTCAGCCCAGTAAAATTTATTTTGGACTTCTGGCCTTCAGAACACTCTGTGGTCATTTTTTGCAGCATCCCTTGGAAACTAATATACTTCAATGGCTATATCCAAATGTAAAGCCAGGCTTCTCCCAGAATTCTCAGGCAGTGGCAATTGTTCTTCTGAGTTGTACACAGTTGATATTATTTGGCATCTAACACTGTCATGATACTATCATTCTGTCAGTAGCTCTTGCTCTGTCTTGCTGAGCATAATGTTTGTCATTGACTCTCAGGATGGTTTTATAAGCTCTTTAGCAATAGCATATTGTGTCTCTTTTTATTTGAAGAATGTTCCTCTGAATGATTCCTCTGCAGTTTTGGTCTCTGTGATAAAATTAATCAATTTCCCAAGAAAGGCTATATTTCTAAAAATTTTTGGAGGAAGAAAATTGGACCGGTTTACAAGAGGTTTTGTGCTTTACCAAGAAAATTATTCCACAGATCGGTAATCTTGTCTAGCATGAAATTTTCTATTAATTTTCTGTAAGCAGCCATATTTCCCTTATTTCCAGATTGCAGGGTTCAGGGGGCTGCCTTATTGCAGCCTTCTTACATTGGCTTAGAGATCACAGAAAGCAGATGGGGAAGGGTGGGGAGAACATCAAAATGAGCCTTTAGAAACAAATTTATTTCATCGAAAGAGGTCCATTTTCCTAGAAGAGAGTAGAATTGCCTGTGCTTGGAGTCCCTGGGTTGCAAGCAAGCTAAAATTTTTCAAAGATTAAAAAAAAAGAAAGCCTTGGTGAAAGCCTCATCAATCAAGCAATGAGGTCTCACCAGTAAGTTCTGGGACACTGAGAATCATATTGAAAATTATTCATTGAAGAAACCACCGTCAGTTCCCCAGGTTTAATATTCAGACTCACGACTTCCCCGTGCATGCTGCAGTTACAAGATCAGGAAAGAAAAATGATCTAAAGATCTCAGCAAGTGTTTTCTGTTGACTTATCACAGATGCTAACCCATCCTCTGGGTCGCCATAGAATCGTCACCAGCTCAGAGCCCTGCTTCCAGATCAAGACATTCAGGAAAATGTTACTGAGTGTAAGTACCATGGAGGGACTCAGAGTGAGCACAGCCCTGCTCCCTGATGAGTCCCTGTGGTCTAAAATGATAGGCCCGGTCTCTGCTTTGGGAAAATATTAGGGAAGCCAGTAAAATTAATTTAATTAAATTAAAATATAGTGAACATAGCCATTAAAAAGTATTTCCCACTATGGTCTTCGTTTGGCCTTGCCTACGACCCTTGAAGGCAATACCGTTTTCCCTATCTGACAAACGAGGTGACTGAGGCCCTGTCCAAGGTGACAGAGCAGTTAAGGTAGCAGCCAAGCATCTCTGAGACTGCTCCTGTTACTTCCCTGTACCCAAGTGCACCCAATGTACATGCTGAGCTGTAGCTGTATGCCAGAGGTGGGGTGCTCGAAGAGAATGGAGACAGAACACTGTTACCGAGCGACAGCCTGCTGAGGAATACTGACAAATAAGCAAGCACATCAAATCCTCTGAAGTGATTGCCACAGCAGGGCACCTCCCCCACAGGGCAAGGGTGTGACACAGAAGCGGGGACCTGAGAGATGACCAAATACTGCTCAGACAAAGCAAATGTTCCATGAAGGCTTTGAGCCTGAGACCTCAACCTGAACAATCTCCAATTTAGTAGCCAAAACCACAATGTTCTCCTGCTATTTAGGGCTCATAAAATTCATGTTCTGCATATTTTCACACTGTCAGGCATATTTTACAAAGAATCATCTTTTCTAGAAAAAAATTATGTATAACACCTATACATTATGCATATACATGTGTGCACGTATGTGCATTTTATACATATGTGTGCCTATAGAGATATAGAAATAGATATATTTCATACGGAAGGACAAAATATGCCATTAAATTCATTGAGTGCTATTTTTCCATGTAGAACATTTCCTAATCAGTAAGTTTTTTCAGTTATTCATTAGTCAATTATTTGTGTAAGAACACTTAAAAAGCATTCACTGGGCATCTGTCTGTGCCAAGCATTGTGCTAGGTACTGAGGATACAGATGAACAAGATCTCTATGGTCATGGTACTTACATTACTGTGGGAGGCAGGTCCTCAAATAACATCATCATTATAATGGTGATACATAGGAACTTAACTCTTGTTTGTATCAATTAGCTTATGGTAAAATTGGTTTCATTATACTTTATTTTGCTTAAAGATACAGAACCTATTGACAACATTAAGTGAGGACTTGCTGTAAACCTAAAGAAACAAGATACTTTCAGACTGAGATAAATATTATAAAGTGAACTGCGAGAAAAGAAAACAGGGGGCCACTTTAGATAGGAATGTCAGAATAATCTTTCAGGAGGTGATGTCTGAACTAAGACCTGGCAATTTCAAGAGCTGGGAACAGCTCTCTGGGTGTGGGGGCGGGGAGGCAATAAGGACAAAGGCTTGGAGGCAGAAAAGAGCTTGTGTTAATGCTCTGGTTTTTAACCACTTCGTGTCTGCTCTCAGAGAAAAATAAAAGTTTGTCCCAATTGAGACAAGTCTCATGTTTTTAGATACACAAACTTCTTCAGAAATTACAGGAGCAGGGCCAGGAGGTTCCCACAGTGGACATCAGGCTCCAGCTAGTAAGGACCCATGCTCTTTATTATCTTCTAAAACAGACAATAATATGGGCTATCCCTATTTCTCCTTTTCCAATCCTTGAGGCCTGTCTGGGTGAGAGACACCCTCATGCCTCCATTCTGCTCTAGAAACTCATCACAACTGTCTCTGAACTGGTGAGTGAACTGGCCATCAGAGGTCAGGCCGCTGGCATTGTGCTGATGACCTTTTTTTTTACCAAATGCCAAGATACCCAAACATCTAGACCTCAAGATATTAGATTATCAATAAAACTATCATTCATTCATCATGTATTATTTATTGTATAAATATACCATAAATATAAATAAAT
>NW_011888815.1:1266027-1269378 GCF_000151845.1 Pteropus vampyrus | reverse complement strand
ACACACACACACACACACACACACACACACACACACTTCTAATTTGTTCCTTCTCCCAGGAAACAGCCCCTAGGCTTATTATTCAAGAACACAAAATTAAATATTAAGTTCTGAGTGATACTGTGAGAAGCCACTTTAGTAAAATGTATGAGCCTTAGCCTACGAAGTCTGTGACATGCTTTTTGCTCAGAAGCCCATTTGATTTTATCTACTTTTTACATTTCCAGCATATTTGGAAGAGCTGAGGTCCTCAGATAGGTGACCATATAAAAGAAAATTTTCTGCATGTGCCACTATGGCGATCACCTATGCTCTTACCATGTTACTTGAATAGTCAGTCTGCAAAGCAAATTATTATCTATAAATCTCCACTTACCCTATAACAGATAAATTCTACAATGTTCCCATCCTTCCTGAATCAATACTTCTGTTAATTGAAAAAACTAGTTAAAATATTACTGTAAAGTTCGATTCCTTCTCATATATTTTCCCATCCACCTGTAAGAACTACTTGAGATAATACTTCATTGATTCTTCTTCGCACAGCTATCTTTACTTGTTCAAATTCTGACTCTCAAATAGGCTTACTCTGAAAACGTCTGTGAGGCAAACAGCATGATGGTCTCCATCATTCAGAAACTTGCTACCAATGTGCATTTTCAGCTACTGACAGCAGCATTCAAAAAGCATTGATTTCTCTCTCATAAGAACCCAGTCAATTTTTTCCTGCTCTTCAGATGTCATCTTGTCAAAACATGAAACCACTGGAAGTCATTTATATTTGCACTATTTGGTTGTCTGGGGTTGCTGACTGGGAAATAAATCTTTATCGATGGTACTGATGGAATTGCTGTGTCATAGGACACCTGCATCTTCAACTTCAAATGGCTGAGCCAATTAGAAATTCCAAAAGCAGTGTTTTAAAGGTGCAGCTACTTCTTACACAAAAGTGTTTAAGTATATGAATAACACTTGGAGACAGATTATATTTGACATTCTTTGCAATCTATGAGGATTTTCTCCCTTGAAAAGAATTTGACAACAGATAGATATGAGTGGGTCTGAGTGCTATCTGCCCACTCTACAGAGATGTCACATCTGTCAATGGTTTGTGTACATTCAAGCAGGAAACTCCAATATGCCTGATCTGAATCTCAACCTCTCTGTGAATTAACTCCAAATGACCTTTTTCTTGCAATCCACTGCTAGTTGGAAAGTTACTTTAATGAGATTACAAATTGAATTTTTGTAGAATCCCAAAATCATTTATTTGAGTCATGAGTATACCTGTGGTATGCTCAAAGCTTTATTCCATCACAAGAAATACTTAAACATGGGTGATCTCTTCAGAAGTCTGAAATGGGATACAGCAGCTGCTCTCAGATCACTACGATCCACAGAGGTACCTGTCTCTTTACCTAAGATCACCCTGGGCATTCATTGGATCAGGTGGATAGACAAGCAAGAATGCCTGTTTCAACAGTGACACTGTGTGGAAGTACCAGCAACAACAGCCAGAGTACCCCTGATAGGAGAAGGAGCCTTATTGTTATCACAGGAAAGAGGACAGCAGGAAAAGAAAAAGCACATTCTGATTCGAAGTGGTATGGGATAATGGACTGATTTAAGTTAAATATTAAAATGAACATGTATCTCGGGCCGATGGATGCCAAGAACTATAATGAAGGCTGATACATTTTGTTAGGTATCTTCTGTGATTGAAGACATGTAAAGTGCTTTACAATTGCCATCTTGTTTACTCTTCACACCAAAACCTATAATACAAGCATTTATTTTCATTATTTGACAAAATTGAAAGATCAGAAAAGTTAAGGAATTCACCCATTTTACACTTGCCAAGATGTGGTGAAGTGGCTGTTTATACCTAAAACTGTCTATTCCCAAGCTCATGTTCTCTTCATGTTCCAGATAATTAGGAGGGAGAATAAGGAGGAAATAAAAGGAGCCAGTGCTTTAAGAGGTCAGGGAGGAGACCTTCATGACATCCTCTGACCCACATGAGTGTGGAGGGGGTCAGGGAAGGTCAAGGAGATTCCACAGACCCAAAAATTGCATTCCTACCAGTTGAGAATTCCAGTTTCTAACAGTCAACACTCTTCCTCCTCCTTACATTTTGCTTCCCGGGAGCTTTCAAAGGACTCAGAGTATATTAATCTAGGATCATGTGGTTGCAAAGAAGAGAAACACACTAAATGAGTTCATGGGTTTGCTCTAAAATAATCTTTTCTAAATTTCCCACCATAATATATGAGTTTAGAAAACAGCAAGTGTCCAAAATCTCTGTTACAAACAAAATGTGAATGAAATCAAACTTCTCAGTGTAAAAGCTAATGTGTAGCTGACGGGAATCAGAAGTCAGAAAGTGCCGAGTAGAGGTGGAAGGAAGAGGAGAGAATAAACTTATCGTACACAATGGGGGGAGAAATGATACCCCTTGCAGTTAATGGAATGAAAAGTTTACACTGGTAACAGCAGAAGCACAAAAGGGGTGGTATAACTGGAGGAGGAGGAGGGCGTTGGGAAGGTAGAGGGTGGTATGTATTGGTTAGTTATAGCTGCATCACAAACTTCCCCAACACTCAGTAGCTTAATACAATCGTTTATTATCACTCGCCCATCTGCAGATGAACTAGAGTCCAGCTGATCTAGTCTGGGTCTGGCTAGATGACTTTGCTTCTCTCTGAGGGTCTACAAGTCAACTGAGACGGCTTTGCCCCTTGTCATTTATCCTTCTCCTGAGACCAGCAGACTGGCCAGATAATGGCAGAGGTACAGGAGGGCAGACCCTACTGTACAAACATTTTTCTAACCCATGCTTGCATCTTGTCTGCAAACATCCCATAAGCCAAGGGATGTCACATGGCTGAGCCCAAGCCAAACTGAGAGGGGCGAAGGTCGGGGTATTAGCAAAGCCGTAAAGCAGTGGGCATGGAGATAGAGATGGATGAAGGATTGGAGTCTATGGGGGCAGGAAAGGTGGGTGGTGGCAGAGGCAAACTAAATTCTACCAAAGCAGGAACCAATACATCATACTCTGTAGGATGAATGGTGCAGTGGTGCCAGTTTGTCATTTGGAGAAGCAAGTTAGCACTCGTTAACTTTTTAGAGAACTGAAAATTGAAGAGTTCTTTCCTTCTGGAGATTAGTACCAAGATGGAGAGGGGTAGATTAAGGCTTATAAATCTTTCATTTGTTGTTTGGATAAACGAGATGAGGCCTCATGCAAACCAAACAGCACATCCCATGAGTCAGGGGAGTATGGGCCCCTCAGTTGGAGAGGCAGGGCAGTACAGTACAGCAAGAGGTTATTCGTATAGCTGGATAAAACAC
>NW_011888815.1:1233535-1265082 GCF_000151845.1 Pteropus vampyrus | reverse complement strand
TGATAATAATGGTTGTTTATTATAGGGTTGTTGCAAAAACTCAAAGGAGAATACAGATATTTTAGATAGTCTGCATGAAAATAATATAGAAAGGAGCATTTTATCTTTGGAAAATACTGCAGGTTAGCTGAAAATGGAAAGCAGTATGAATGTAACACTTGTTTCCCCGCTTACCTTGTGAATTGTCCAGGGTATTGTGCAGTTTCTCCCATAAAACTTTTAGGCTTGTCTTCCTTCGTTCGTTGTCTTGCTTTGGGATGTTCGATATGTTTCTCCCAGCAGATGGCAGAAGAGAACTGAGTCAGGAAAAGATGCCTGGGTATTTCAATATGCACAGTGAATCCAATTAAAAATGTTCCCATCATGATGTGCAGTCTGATAATAGCTCTAGATATTGACTTCACAATTGTTATTGAACTTTCCTAGCAACGGTGGGTCATGCAGGTAACCATGTATCAATAATACCATGTCGCTGCCGAGATTTACTTATCTAAGAATATAGTTATTCCCTGAGCACCTTCAAGGTACTAGAGACAGAGATGAATACAAAATACGCCCTGCTCCCAGCGAGTTCACAGTCTAGCTAAAATCAAACAAGGAGATCACAGTTTGCATTTTTCAGTGCTGTCCTATATTGACAGCATCACCTGATGTAACATGACAGGATGCCAGCTTTGGATTGCCAGCTTTAAGCCATATTTCCTGCTATGGCCATATCTCTCCAGCCTCACTGTATCCACTCAAAGTCCGGCTTAACAACCTCCTAAAAGAAACCCCTCTGGTCTCTCTTATCTTGAGTTCATCCTCAGGGTAATCTTTCTAAAATGCAAATATGATTATATTATACACCGTCTGCTTTAACATTTAGCGGTTTTTCATTGACCTTTATAACACCCATACCTTAATCTTCCTTATAAAGCCTTTGGTGATTTGACCTCTGCTTTCCTCTCCTGCCTCACGCCTCTTTCCCTCTCCCCTGCAATCTATATATCAACCCAAGAGATTACTTTCAATTTCCCAAATACTTTTTATCTCCTACTGGTCTTTGCCCAAGTTGTTTTTCGCTCTGCCTAGAATATCTTAGAACTAAACCCATTCCTTCAGACTAGCTATTCTCCTTAATCTAGCAAACTAGTGTTTACCGTTCAGGTCCCACTTGTTTCTTCTGTACCACGTTTCCTTTTTCTTGAAGTGCATCCTTTAGTAGTTCTTTTGGCAAGAAGCTATGAGCAATCATTTTAATCATTATCTGTTTTTATTTTTTTCAAGTGTTTTTATTTTACCCTCACTCTGGAATGATAGTTTAGTTAGGGTAAAACTACTAGACTGAAAGTTGAACTACTTTAGCAGTTTGAAAATATAATTCTATTGCCTCTGGCCTCTATTCTTGCTGATGAGAGCTCTGCTCCCCGCTCAGGTAGTCTCCCCTGTAAACAACCTGTTTTGTCTCTCTGGTACTTTTTTCTTTGTTTTGCTTGCTTGTTTGTTTATATTTTTGAACATTTGGAAATAGTTTCAAATATAAAGAAAATTAGCACAATAAAAATAGTATTAAAAACACATGCGTTTACTTAGATTCATCCACTCTTAACCTTTTAATCCATTTGCTTTATTGTTTGTTCCCTCTCCATATCCACACATTTACACATATACAGTTACACATATGTGCACATAATTTTTTTCTGAATCATCTGAGGACAAGTCATGCTTATCATGCTCTTTACCCCTAAATACTTCAATATACATTTCCTTAGGAACATTCTCTTATATAACCCTCGGCATAGTTATCAACTTTAGTAAATTTAAGAATGATATATTTTTATTTAATCTTTCATTATTATCCTGATTTTTTTTGATTGACCCAGTAATGTCCTTTATAGCGTCTTCTCCCCTGTCTCCAAAATCCAATCTAGTCTCAGGCATTGCATTTAGCTATTGGGTATTTAAACTCCATGAATCTGGACTGTTTGCATAGCCTTTCTTTGTCTTTTATGACATTTATTTCTTTAAATCTATTTCCTGTTCTGATAAATAAGTATATTGCCTCTTCTATTATATGGTTTAATTTTTAATAATCTATGCTGTACTGAAAATTTCAATCATTCAGATAAACTCTCAGGAAGAGGAATATAAGACTAGGACAAGGCTAAAGGTCCCTTTTCCTTTTTCCGAAGTGTATGCAATCATACTTACAACCCCGGCCATGTAGTTTGTTCATCATACTTAGTGAGAAGGACAATCCAGAGTGTTTGGGAGGGGTCTCTGTCTCTTGAGTCTGCACCTAGTACATACAATCACTAGGAATCTAAATTCCTCAAAACCCCAGTTTTTTCAGCTGTGTTCTCCATGGCCCAGACACCTTTTGGCAGCCTTTAAAGTTTCCTCAAAACTTCCTGTGAAATAATGTTAGGTGAAGAAAATAGAAAATGAACCCCCTAAAAAATAAATAAATAACAGGTCAAGAGAACAGAATAAGAAGACTGGAAACAGACCCAACCACATATAAATGGTAACTTGGAACTTGACACTGGTGCCATTTCAAACCACTGGGAAAAGAAAACACAATTTAAAATACAGTATGGGCATATTAGTTATGTATTGCTGCATTAAAATTATTCCAGTTTTTAGCAGATTAAAATAATACACACTTATTATCTCGTAGTTTTGAGGAATGAGGAATCCAGGCACTGCTCAGCTTCTGATCCTCTCACAAGACAGAAATCAAGTGACTTCAGGGGTTGCAGTCAACTCACTGTTCAGCTGGGGCAGGATGCACTTCCAGACTCATCCAGTGGTTGTTGGCAGTTCTGCACAGGCTTTGGACCGAGGCAGGGGGGAGGTTTCAATTCTTTGCAGTATGTTGCTCAGAAGCCATCCTCGGTTTCTAGCCACACATGCCTCTCCAGCATGACATCTGGCTTTGTCAAAGCACGCAAGCCAAGAATACAAAAGAGAGGGGGAAAGTAGCAGCAAGAGGGAGAGTCCTAGCAAGGTAGAAATCAGTCTTTTGTAACCTAAACATGGAAGTGACATCTCATTACTTTTGTCATATTCTGTTCATGAAAAGCAGGTCACTAGGTTTAGCCCAAACACAAGAGGAAGAGATAGCACAAAGTTAGAGTAAGTTCCAGAAGGTGGGGAACATTGGGAGTTCTCTTAGAAGTCTGCCTACCGCTGGGTCTTACCATCAGTCCAAAAATCTTTTCATTTTTTCCCAGGAGACCTAGAAAGATCTCAGGCAAACCAAACTCCAAATGACCCCTTCTGTTGTCCATAGTTCCATATGTAGTCACTCAGACACACTGATTTCTACTTTCCAGAGTTGTTCTACTGTCCTCTACTTGTCGCACAATTAAATTTAGCCTGCGCTGTCAGAAAGTAAAAATGGTAGGCAGACAAAAGGAAAGCCTATCTGATGATAAAGAAGCATTAAGGATGCTGCCAGTTTTCAGAAGAAATTCTATCCCTTGGTAAAAATAAAATTCTTATTCTGCTTGTCCAGCGAGCTTGACCCACAGCCCAACAAAGGGGCATTCCTGTTCACAGTCACTGAAGCCGCACTGTCTTCCGGAAAGAGTTATCTTGACCCTGGGCTATAGCTCAGCTCCTACAGATGGAGTTCAAAAGAAACAACAGTTCTTGGTCCAAAGCAATAAAGAAAAAGTGAGTCATAACAGTCTGGATTCTCCACCAGCATAAGCAGTTCCATGAATCGCCTCTATAAAAACCCTGCTTTTTTATCCCGAGCCGTTCCAAGTGGCAAAACCTTCCATTCAAGAGTTTTATAACTCAGTCCTGTGCTCAGAAATGTCACTGCACATAAGTGGGCCTTTGATCTCCAACCATACCCAAGCCCAGAGTCTGCAGCGGAGCATGGTTTGATAGTTATCTAAAGAGAAAAGAGCTTGAGTTTCCTCTTGTCTATTTCTATTCTACTTTTAATAGGCGGCTTAGCTTCAGGCGTCTGCCCTCTGCCCTCCCAGCTTCCATCTCAACCAGAAGTAAAACAGGCCCATGGTTATGTGCTTTGAGAGCTCTTGAAATAACAAGAATGGTAGCAAATACTCAGAAAGGGCTCACTATGTGCCAGGCACTGTCCCAAGATGTTTATGTAGCAATCCCACATAGGTTTTCACAGATGAGAAAACGGAAGCACAGAGAGGCAAAGTAGCTAACTGACAAAGTCACAGAGTCATTCAGGGATTTGAAAACGACCAGAAGCTCTCCAAAGTACATCTCGTCCATTGTGCAATGAAAGAGAGTAGCAGAAGCCCCTGCTGAGAAGGCAAAATACGAAGTCAGAAATGTGCCTTCTTCTAATAAGGGAGAGACTTTAGAATAAACTCTATAGCTCTAAAAGCACTTTCTTTTTCCAGGTACTATGTTCGAAATCCCCTTAGAAGGAAGACTGAACGTACAAGCCTTCGAACTAAACGAAAAGCGTGAGCTGATACATCAAATTGAACTGAAATTCCCACGTCAGACTGAACTGTGCTCTCACATGTATCAGAAACAGCAATTTTCTTCTGCTGAGTTTTTTTCTTTTCCTCATTCAATATAAAGACATAAGGGCTCTACTGCTGTCAAATTTTTTTGGTAAAGAGGCTTTCTTTACTCATCTGAATTGGAAACCTATATGTTTTTAAAGTATGTTTTTATTAAGTGGGAAAATTCATAAAAAATGGCTGGGCCAGACAATAATAATAGTTCATAAGTTAGACCTGAAATTTACCATTTCAAACATAAATTCAAAAACTAGTAATTCAAAATTAACTCGAGTATTTTCTACGTACAAATAGCTGCTATAATGAAAACTACCTTTCTTTCTCACTCCATATCATGTAGTAGATCTAAGACCCTCCTCAGGAATAGGGATGGACATGTGTATGCTGTCAGTGAGGTCATTCTGTCGCCCTAACCAAAGTCATCGCTTCAGGGATGGTCACATTGCCATAGATGGGCTAATAAGAATCCCACATTTTTTCTGGAATTAATGAGGAAGAGGTGTTTTTATACTGACTTACTAAGTAGGCGAAATACAAGCTATAGTGGCTCCAGGCCACCACAGCCTGCCTGAGAAGGAAGCCAATATAGAAGAAAACAGATAGACATAAGTGACAGTGATTTTGTTAGAGTGTTTGGATCCAGCTATACCTGAATGTGCTCCTATGCTATGCAGTTAAGTGAGCTTATAAATCTCTTTGTTTAAATCTGTGAATTGGGTCTCTGCCCCTTGCAACTTAAAGAGTCCTGACCAGTACACAGTACAGAGAAATAGGGCAGCTTTCACATCATGTTCAGTTACTACCAACCACAGAAGGTAGTGTGAAATGATACTCATGAGAGCTGGACATTTCAAAGCCACACCCATATCCTGGGTGTGACAGCCATGCGCACAGCTGATGCCGACTTAGCTCCTAGGAAGGCCCACCCTATAGCTGAAGGTCATATAACACACATTAGGTAAAAATACCACATATATTCTTCTTAGAGGAAATAACCATGAGCAAAATATGGTTATGAGTCAGCAACTGACTATAATTAGGGGCTTTTCCCCCAGTAATATCTGAGTTAAGGCAGAGAGCATAGGCACAGCCCAGCAGTTGGTTAAAGAAGTAACCACTTTTTACTTGATGCTACCCATGACTCAATTGCTGAAGAACAGGCCCCTGCAAGTCAGGGGAAAAGTGTCCTCGGAGAATTTAATACCGCAGTAGTTGGAAATGTCCTCCTTTCTATCAGAGTCCAACAGTTCTACCTTAGTTCTCCCATGTTGGGCTCAACATAACTCAAGGACCCACTTACTCTAGGAATTCCCACTCTATGGGACTTTAGGTCCATTTTTATTTCAAAAATTTTGTTACAAGATATTTAATATAGAGGGGAGAGTGCATAAAACATATATGTACAGTTTAAACCACAATATACCCACCACCTATGTTAAGAAATACACATTATTTTAAAGGCCACCGTAGGCTCCTCCCCAGTTGCATCCTGCTCCCCCTCTGGCCCTGGAGGATGAATCACTCTCCTGACTTTACTGCTAGGCATTCTTTTGCATTTAAAAAAAAATACTAATTATAGTACTAACGTTAGTATCCCTAGAGAATATATTATTTCATTTCTAAAAACTCAGTAATAAGCATACCCCTGGCCATGGTGGAAAGAGGCAGCATTGCCTCTTTCAGATAAAGACTCCCAAGCAAAGGAAAGAGGAGCAGAGTCTCTGAGTCACAGTGTGGCTTCGACTCTCACTCCTGCTGCTGAAGACTATAGGGCCATCATGTTGGTGAGTGCTCGGAAACATAGAGCTTGCCATATCTGGAGCATCAGACAGGACTGCAGTGTAGGCCAGGCACAGGACGTTCAGCATTCTAAATGGACCATTGAGTATTTTCTGCTTCAAAACCCATGATTTATTACTAGTTGTCAGGAGTGAGTATAAAGAAAAATCTGTGGGGTGAAATGAATGTCCTCAGCACACCTAAACAGCAGAACATCTAGGCATTTCATCAGTACGTGGTCAACACAAACCAAGTTAAGAAGATAGTGGGAAATTCAGACATACTGTTCCCAAGTTGAAAGAAAAATAAACGGCTGGGAGCAATTCGCTGATGGCAGCACGCAACCTGTCTCTCAAGCTCACTCCTCCAGCCTGTACATTTGGCCACTGCACGAGCACAGTTCTCACTCAGACATCTTCATCCATCTTCCATGGGACTCCTCATCTTTTCTAACTAGATTCCCTATTCTTGTGTCCCACATCTGTCTTGGTTCGTTCCTTCCTTTCGGGTAGAGAACATCCTACTTGAGATGAGCTTCTGAAGAAAGGTTGCATGAGACATAAAGGTTTTGAGATTGTATGTGCCTGAAAATGCAGCTTTTCAACTCTCAAACTTAAATGATAGTTTGAGTATAGACCTCTACAATGAAAATGATTTTCTCTTGGAATTTGGAAGGCACTGCTCTATCATTGTCTTGCTTTTAATGTTACTATTGAAAAGTCCAAAGCCATTTTTGTCCCTAATCCTTCTTATTGGTATTTTACTTATTTTTTTTCTTTTAGAAGCTTGTAGAAACTTCTATTTGTTACCAATGTTTTGAAATTTCACAATGTATGTTTTATTGTAAGTCTGTTTTTATCCATTTTGCTGTACATTCAACTGACCTTTCCAGAATGGTAACTTATAGTCCTTCAATTCAGGGAAATTTTCTTAAATTATTTCTTTGATAATTTCCTCCCCTTTGTTTTCTCTGTCCTCTGTTTCCAGAAACTTAAGTTATACAGATATTAGATCTCCTGAACTAATCCTTTAATTTTCTTATATTTTATTCATTTCCATTTCTATATTTTTTTTACTCTGCTTTCTGGATGATTTCCTTTTCCTCTGTTGAGTTCATAATGTCCAGAGGCACATTTTTGTCTGCTGAATGTTACTTTTTTATAGACTCTTTTCAAAGACAGTATGTTTCTCATAGTCACAGTATGTTCCCCTTTTAATAAGAGGTTCTTTTTTTTACTATTTTTTTCCTCCCTGTCTTGACTCTGTATGTTCTAAGTTGCTGTTGTTTATTTCCTTTTTTTTTTTTTCCATCTCAACTTATCAAGATAGAAACTTTTCCCATACATGCAGTGCTTTTTGGCCATCTACTTATAATAACCGGAAGAGAAGAAAAGCTGACTGGGAGCTCTGAGCATATGGGGAACTTTGTTGACTTTGAACTTCACCATAGAATGTTGTGTATGGTGCCTTTGGGGGTAAAACACTGATGTTAACATACTAGGTCTTTCCTCTTGGGCTGGTTAATTTCTCAAAGAAGAGGCTTCCGATCTCCCGCCTAGAGGTGGGGGCCCTGGTGACAGTGGTCTGGGAGCCAGCTGGAGGAGCAGGGCAAGAGGTGCCTTCATTCTGAATTTAGTGTACATATGGTCACTTAATCTCTCTGTTTTTGGTACAGTGTTGACATAGAATAGTGTTCACACCAACAAATAATGTCTGAAGTACCCTGTCCAGAGGCCCTCTGTTGTATCCCTTCAGAGACTAAACCTCCAGGTCTCTGCCAGAGTATATAAAGGACAATCATGAGTTACAGGACAACATGGCTTTACTGTTTAGAGTTTATTGAGTTCAGATTTTTCAATTGCTTTTCTATTGATTGAGTTAATTTTTATACACTGACTGCTGAAAAGCTCCATAAAAATTCTGAAGTACGGTTGATATGAGTGTTTAAATTCAGATATTCTGCAAATCCCCGCTGCAGAACCACTCCTACAAAATTTGTGAGAAACGTATGCAAACACCTTTTTCAGTTGGGGTGGAAGGGCTAGAGAGTCCTTGGCTGTGAGTAGGAAAAAAGAAACTCCCAGGTTAAACATTGTCTTGAAAAACCCCATCACTCAAATTTATTTTATCTGTAGTTGCATCTTGGGTCTTCTGCCATCAGAAGTCCCCTGTGATTAATAAACAAAGGTCCACTGCTTACTTTTTAGGGACTTTTCTGGCTAAATATCCCATCCTCACGTAGACATGGTTAAGATGTTTGTATACATCATCTCATTTGTTCCTCATAAAAGTTGCCCTGTGAATTAGGAAAGCTGTATAGTAGTAGTAGTAGTAGTAGTAGTAGTAGTAGTAGTAGTAGTAGTAGTAGTAGTTGTAGTTGTAGTAGTAGTAGTAGTATTGTTATTATTACTCTTTCACACTAGTGAAAATGTAGACTCAGAAAGGTTACACAACTTGTCAAAGATCAGATTACTTGCAACAAGAAAGGCCAGTGTTAAAACCCAGATATTCTGCCCCCACAGGTGCCACTGTCCACTATACCACACTGATTTAAATAAATTAGCAGTCTCCTTGAAACATATCCATTTAAATTTTCACAGACCAATTTTAAGAAAGAGACAGCTTATCATCAACTTCGAACAAAGGGTGAGATTTTTACCTCACAATTTGTGCCTTTGCTGCTAAACAGAAAATATAAATGGTTCACTTCAAAGACCTGGAACTCTTGCCCTTGAACTCTAACGTTGAAGCTACCATATAATATGGTGACTGAGTTAATAAGATGCACAGTGAGAACTTATCTTATAGACAGTTGTATGACTTCATGGCCAAACAGGTACCCAAACTATTTTCACTTTCCTCTATGCCTTAGTCAGCCTAGCTTTGCCCTTATGTCTGACTTCTTTGTTTCAACTAAGCATAGTCAGCACCAGAAACACGTCACAACTGTGCTGTCCTTTGAGTTTTACATAATTACAAAGAATAGTATTGAGGAAAGACACTCATTTTTTAGAGCTTCCAAACCCCTGGCTCCTTGTTTGTCTGGATTACATTGAACATCTGACATATGCTTAGAAACATCTAGTGAACAGAGCATGTCCCAAAAATTATGTGTAAATTACACTTTGGAATTTGGACTGTATTTCTCCATTGGGAAATTGTATTGTGCTTTTTAAAGGCATGACTAAATGAAGGAATAAATGGATAATTAAGTTCCCAGGTCAGCACTCAAAAGCTCGTTAGGCTTGTTTTTAACCCACAATATACCTAAAGTATAATGGTAATGTTAGTATTTCAAATACTTTTGGTTCTGAGCACTAAGTGTTATTTTTATAGGGAGACACATTCTTCAAGCGGAAATACTTCTGATGCCTAAAAATAAGGAAGAACAAGCGACTAAACATTTCACCTTTTTGTGTGAAGCTTTGTACTAAATATAATATGTATTTATTGAGTTCTTACAGTGTGCTCAGGTAGGTGTAGAAAAAAGCATGCAGCATGGCTCTTGACCTCTAACAAGTTACAGTGATGACTCATAATCAGTTTCTTGGGGAAGGAAGTATGCCACAAGTGAAATTCTCAAATAAATAAAGCTAATTCCTCAAAATACTCAAACTTATTTGACATGTATATTTTATCTTTAAAAATCTTTCTGAAATCTATATCATCCTATGACTTTAAACAGAACATAAATTATTTTTAAAAATATTAAATTTTACTTGATGATTCTAGGTCGACATTACAGATACCTACTTTTAAGAATATTAAGTAATGACCACAATACTTATTGACAAGCATGTGGCATATTGAAAGATCTAAGTCCAGTCTAAATATTTGGGGGGTGTTTTCCATTTTTTTATCCATTTCTATTTCTTTATTAATCATCACCTTATTTTTGTCTTCATTGGTCCAATTTCACCTCTTCTAATTTGCTGTTTCTTCTCTCTTATGAATTAGAAAATTCATATTTTGTAAGAAGCAGGACAAAAAGAAGACAGCTCTGAGTGAAGGCCTGAGTTTCTTGCCTATAAATCAAGTGAGCTTTAGGGTCTGGTCTTCATCATTTCATTTCTGACAAGCTCTCAGGCGATGCTGATGCTGCTGGTCTGGGAACCACACTTTGAAAACTCATTTGGGCTTCCCTGATGAGTCATCTCTACAAATAAAGATCTTTCTTCTCCAAATTATTCTCTCTATGGGGGCCAGTTTGAAGGCTTCCAAATAAACTTTTCCTTCAAGAGGATGATTGGCCCAGTCCTCCCAGGTCTTTCTGTCCTCCTTCTGGACAAGCCCTTTCAGAACCCCACTTTCATCTTGTGAAAATTTCTAAACATTCAGTATAGGATCATATTCCATGGCCTTAAATTGGTATCACCTATTTATTGGATGAATAAATAAAGAATGTATAGACACACATGTATTATTGAGCATTCCCGATAAGCCAAGAATTATTTAGGTACTTTCATTTATCTCCTTTAATCCTCACACCCACCTTATGAGCTAAGAATAGATAGCCCATATTCCAAGCTGAGGAAACTAAGACTCAGGGAGATTAAATAACCCACTCTTTCAAGGTCATATTTAGTAAATGGCATAGTTGGGATTCCAACTCAAATCTTTGGACCCCAAAACCAACATGCTTTTCCTTATACCACAGCTACTGCCCTATTGAGAACAAACTGAATGTTGAAATGCAAGGTAAGATGCCAATTTATATTTTTAAACAAGACAAACCATAGCATAATGGTCCCTCTACCCCAGACCCCACACCCATGGCAAACAGTGTTCTTTCCTGCTGCATGTGGAATCCTTAGAGTCCTTTTCAACCTAGTGTCTATAGTAGCCAGAACTAATCAGTCAGAACAGGCACAGAGTACAAACCCATATGCCTTAGCTTCACTTATTTGGAAATTTCATTTTGTGGCATCCCACTTAGAAACATTCCACTTAGAAAGTGGAAAATAAGGTGCAATTTGAAAAGACAAACAGATAATGTTGGAGAAGATAGACATTCAGTAGAACTGACAGATTATACTTTATCCTAGATCACTGGTTCTCAACCAGGGGCAAATTCAGCCCCCAAGTTGATATCTGGGAATGCCTGGAGACATTTTTCATTGTCACAACTGGGGTGATAACTAATGGGTAGAATCCAGGGATGCTGCTAATCATCCTACAAGGCACTGGACACTCACTCTCCCCCCTCACCCTGCCACCTCACCCTGCAGCAAACAACTATCCAGCCCCAAATATCAATAGTATCGCAGTTGAGAATCCCTGCCCTCTATCAAAGCACAGTGTCTGGAGGCAGCAGATCAGAGCTCCTTGCAGATGCCTGCTGCTACTTTCACGTTAGTAAAATAAAGTTGAGGGAATTGAAACCACGGGTTTAGGATCTGTTTCTGGTTCTCACTCATGTATTGGTGAGGCCACACTGGTTTCAGGACCCTTTTGTTTCCTTCCTGGCCAGATGACCTGAAGAAACCTAAGATGCTACCCTCGAATCCTGTATCAAGATGACTTTTGGCTTTGCTCTTGCAGTTTCCCTCCACTCACGACAACAGTAAAAGATATTTAAATGAAAAGGGAAAGTGAAAGGATGAAAGGAAGAGTAGGCCAGAATCATCAAGGAAAACACCTCCACAGCCAAACTGCTTCTCAGTGTGTGCACGCCAACAATGGCACTGTGAGTGCTCTCACAATCTTTTTGTTCCTATTTGTCAACAACCTTATTATTCTTTGCGGGGTGGCCGAATTGGCACCACCTGGCATCTCCTTAGAAATGTAGAATCTCAGCCCTTTCCAGACCTCCTGACTCAAAATCCTCATCTTAAAAAGATCCCCAAGTGATTTGTATGCACATTCATGTTTGAGAAGTACTGCTCTAGGGTTTCTGAGAGGCAAAATAAAACTGCAAAGTGAACAGCTGCAAAACAGATGCAAAGTGAATCACGTGGTGTAACATACAACTTTTCCTGGGGATTTATGACCCTCTGTGGACGGTAGCTTGTAATATAGAAAACAGAAATTTGAAGGAATAAGTGCAAAAAGCTAATACCATGTTATATCCCTTTAATTGTCCTAAAGGGACCCACCTCGGGTTAGAGGAAATGTAGTGCCTACCTCCTGAAACAGTTCATGTGTCTAAGGGGTGCTCGAGTGTGTGCTTGGTTTTTTGTCAATAGCGAACAAAGGTAGTTTCTACTGATCTTCCATGAAATTAGAGAAATTGATTTGATCAGTATTTCCAACACAGCATTTCACAATACCAAAATTTTCTAACAAGAAAAAGTCAATGTTATGTTTTTAAATAACCTATAAAGTGGGTTAAGGTGAATAGATCAAGTTCAATTTCAGGTCCATTATCAACTTACCCAAATTGGCTTTGCTTCAGAAACCGTGCAAAGAAACTGTGCAAAGAAAAGCCTCAAAGAATGTAGCAATCAGTGCTGCAAACTGCTGCCTGAAGTGTCATTTGTGCAGCAGGCAGCCTCGGATAACTGGGGTGGGAAGGGGACAGAGCTGGGGCAGGATTGTGGAACTGAGAGGAGCCGGAAGAAGGAGTGGGAGAAGTTCTGGGCTCACCAGGGACCCTGCCGCAAACCCCATGAGGGGCAGATCCAGCCTGACTCACACTTGCCTGAAGGACAGGCCACACCTCTGCCTGGCGAAGGTTTTCAAAGGACAACAACCACGCAGTCCGGAGCATCTTTCCCATGGCTTCAGAGCTGTGGCCTAGTTTAAGATGAACAATCCCCGAGGGTGAAGACTCAGGAGAGCAGACCTAGTAGGGGCCACTAGAGGCCGCACGTGGTCCCTTCACTGAGGCACCGAGGGCCTGAGCAGCTCAGCAGCTGGCTTTGTTCAGCCCCCAGCACAGTGCGTTCTTTCATAATGTCCGCACGACTCAGGACAGGTCGACAGGAGGTCAAACACCGGTCTCAAAGTCAGAGCACCCCATAGCTCTAAATCACAGAGGGAGTGCGGGGTGCTGGGTGGTCCCTTAGAGCCTCTTCTCTGTCTCTCAGTTACCTTCCCAGGCCTCCCCTGGACAGAAGATTCGGTTTGCTGATGACAGGTATCTATCCCCTTACTGCACTAGGATTCTGAAGCCCTGAGAACTGATTTGGAGGAAAAATGAACTTGAATGCCACCCATTGCTCAGAGCTCAGTCAAGCAGATTCCTTCACAGCGAGGGCACCTGAGGCTGGGGACTGCCCCCCAGGAGGGTGGGCAGGAGTTGACACTGCAAAAAGAGCTAATTTGGAAGAAATCAACCCGGGGGTGGGGCGGGGGTGGGGAGTGAAGCAGAGGTTTCTAGAGAGTGAAGCAGAGGTTTCTAGAGGCTGCCCAGCATAACAGAGAAGTGTTCAGAGGCAACTGAACTCTATAGGTCGCTGGTCATTTTTAACTGTGGAGTGAGGACTCAGCTAAAGTCTTGACAAGGCAAACAGGAGAAAGTTGCTTCTAAAATGTTTCTTGATAACTTCTGAGCCAATGAATCACAATCTTTCCCAGGGCAGAGACCCTGGCACTGTCACAGGGAAGAGAAACTGCCCAACATATCTAAGCACCCCCCCTCCGGGTACTGCGCTTAGGACTGTCTGTGTTCTGCTGTCCAGTGATCTAACAGGCCAGTAGAGCACTGGCCCCATTTCCCCAATGTGGAAACTGAGACTGGAAGATGTTTGTCATTTTTCAGGGTCAGCTGGTAACAAAGTGGCAGAGCTAAGATGCTGCTTTCTTTGATTTATTTATAAAGAGATTATACAGTCACATGTTTCAAAAACTATAAAACATAGAAAGGTATAGATTTTAAGTCTCTTGGCCCCACTGACCCCCAAATATACACTTCCTTTCTTCTCTTATCTCTTTTGTCACATACACAGGTAACCATCATCATTTGTTCCTTATTGTAAACTTTTAGCATTTCTTTATGCATATACCAGTTTATAATATATGTTCTTGTTTTTTCTCCATTTTTACACAAAACATGCTATACTATACATACTGCTCTGTGCCTTGCTTTTTTCACTTAACAGGATGTCTTGTAGCTCTTTCCATATCAGCTCATTGAGAGCTGCTTCATTCTTTTCTTTTTATAACTATACTGTAGTCCATCGTATGGGCATAATTCAATTAACCAGTCCTCTGTTGTTGGATATCGATCGGATAGTTTCCAATCTTTTGTTACTGTAAACAATGTTACAGTGAATAGCTTTGGACTTACATCATTTCGCACATGCCAGGGCCTGGGGCCCACGTCTCTATGTTCCCTTTACTCCAAAGCTGACACGGGACTGGTTATGTTCATCAGCCCTGGTAGATAAATGCCCGGATCTCTGTCGTCCCTTCATCCCCTAATCTTCCTATTTTCCTTTGCTAGTTATGAAGCTTAATGCGTATTTGAAACAGCTACAGACACTCTGTACAGAGAGTACTTGCCGTTTTATCTCTTTCTGTGGTTGCTTCACTTCATTCTTTAAATACCAAGTGTGACTAACTAGGCTGTACTGCAGATAAAATCTGCAGATGTTGTTCTGCATAAACTTGGAATTCCTGCTACCATTTGGATCACACTGTTTTATACATGTGCCAGGGAAGTTCAAACCCAGCATACCATAGCCTACACCAGGCTGGGATCCCAACTTAGAATGGAGGAAGATCAGCTAGAGCAGCCTGGGCCCGTGGGAGCCAGCCTCTTATCTCCATTTCTGGCTGTTGACCTAAAGGAATGAATTCAGGCAGATAGAGTTCGGGCAAACGTTAAATGAATGGAGGCGACACATCGGGCAGACCCAACGAAGTCTACCTTCTGGGAAAGATAAAATGCATCACCCAAGCTTTCATCCTTGTCATCTGTGGTCAATTTGTCATCTCTTTTTATACTTAGATTTTCAGATTCGTCTTTGAAGATGTCTTTTTATCTCTCAAAACAAGATTCGGCAATCAGAACAGTACTTGGGGAAAAAAAGTGAAGGTGGGTTATTTTTTAGGCATGTGATTTTATTTATTTGTTTGTTTGTTTGTTTATCTATTTATTTTAGGCATGTGATTTTAAATGACAAAAGGCCCAGGTGCTCTTGCCCTAAAGGAGATTCAGACACATACCAGATATTTTCAATGTAGAGAAAGAGATAAACCCAAAGTGAAAGGAGCTGTGATACCTAGAGAAGGAAGCCCAGGGTCTCATCTAGCTCAGTAAGGCGGGGTAGAGAGGTGGGGCAAGCAGTTCAGCAAAGCTTCTTCACGGAAGTAATGCTGAAGCCAGCCCTGAGGGTAGCAGGAGGTGCTCAGGCAGAGAAGACAAAATGAGAAAACGGCATAGACAAAGGCCCAGACAGGGAAATAGCTAGGACCCAAAAGGAACTTAATTTTAACACTTGAAAAATTGAATAGCAAGCTAGTAGCCCACGTGGAGCAAGTTTTAAAGGGGAAACTGAAGTAAATTTGAATTCGATCCCACAGGCCTTGAATATTAGCCATTCTTATTCTTACTTTAATTAGTTAGGTCTTCAATAATAAGCTCACCCCCATCCTCTTCACCAGATTCAGGCAGATAGAGTTCGGGCAAGCCTTTCTCAACTGCCTCCTCCTGTCTCTTATCTCTGACCCATGGCAGTTTTCTGTTAATCACAAGGGAGGCCTGCATTTTGCCTTTTTAAAACCGCCAGGAGCATTCTGAAGTCAAACAATTTCTGTATCTTTCCTTCCAGCTGTTGACTGTGAAATGACAAGTCAACAGCCTTCTGGAAACCCATGTGACAGCTCTTTTTCACTAAGAATGGAGACACTGGAAAGCTTACAAAGCCGAAATCACTCTGTGAACTTAAAGTACCAGTGTTATCATCAGAATAATGATCGCCTGGTACCTCCAGGTATGAGTTGATCTGCCAGATGTGGTTGAGAAACAAATGCATCAGAGATTCTCTTCTTAGGAGGTTTTTTACAGATGGTCTTCCAATAATAATAATGACAGTAACAGTAGTTAACATTTATAGAAAATTTACTATGTTCCAGATACTGTTCTAAGCACCTTGAAACTTGTTCCTTCAAGGTTTTATCTCCTTTATTCCTCAGACTTCTTTCGGAAAGCCTGACACACTGCCTAGTTAAGATTTAAGGGTCCTTGGGTTCAAATCCCAGCTCTGCCACCTACTATTTTTGTAATGTCTCTGAACCTCAGTTTTCTCACCTATAAAGTGAGCATAATAATACTTTCCTCCCAGAAGTAAGTGAAACAATAGAAATCAAACACGTGGCACCTAAGTTCACAACGCATGCTAGTTTCATTCCCCCACGTAGCTATTTTTATTTAAAACGCTTCTATTTTCAAATAATTGAAGACAGAAGACCTATAAAGGGTGTTTCTAACAAAGATATAAAGTAATCATATCACATCATTTCTCCAAATTGCAGAAGGAAAATCTATGGACAGTGTTTCTACTCCTGGGGTCTACATCTCTTAAACAAGCCTCTGAATATGAGGAAAGAATATGAGAGCAAGCCCCAATGCCAGCTAAGGACATATTTCCTAATCTAGACTCTATCCACTCAGGGCTTCTTGCCTCACCCCTACTCCCATGAAATCATCAGAAAAGGAAAGAAACACTTCAGCTCTGAGACCCTGTTCAATTTTAGCTCTAGGTGTTAGGGTCACGGGGAAGTGGCAGGTTTTTGAAATGCTGACACACTGACACTTACACATGGCTGGCTCCTGTTATAGCTCAGAGAAAGTATATAAAAAACTTGGCCCTAGGTGAGATTTCCAAAACTGAAACAATGGCCAGCATGATGTAAGTGGTGAGGCTTGGGCATGGAAAGACTGGGGTTTGAATCTCAGCTTCACACGTCTCAGCCGTGTGACCTTGGGAATGGATGAATAATATATTGTCACTTTATACTCCATCCTTTTGCTCACCTGTGAAGTGAAGATAACAGCATTCCTTTCCCAGCATTGTAATGCTACTCAGCAAATGCCCACTCCCTTCTCCTTTGTGGCTTACTCCCCGTGAGTCTACAGAGACTCCCAGCTCAATGCTGAACACCTAGTAAATTATTGGAAGTCTACTTCCATAGACTGTGGTGAGTTTTGTTTGTTTGTTTGTTTATTTGTTTGTTTTAAGGAATCTATGTTGGAATTACTTCCAGGCTCTGCTGCCTGTGTCTGGCCACATGGAAGGAACAGCTCCTACTTACACAATTTTACTTCTGGCATCTATCATGAATGGTCACCCCATCATGCTCTTTGCTTCCAACTTCCTTTTTGTTTCCAGCAGTGACAGGCTTTCATCTCTTTGGAAAATGCCTCCATCTCCAACTGGGACTGCCCTACTTCCTCTAGTGCCTATGTCTGGGACTGTCAGTCTCTGTCTATTTCCTATTCCTCCGCCTTTGCTTTCTCTTGCATTTCCTGAGGCATTTCCTCCTCCTTTCAATGACTATCTGGATTTCTCATTTGCTTTATGTTGTTTTTCCTTTGCTGCCTCCTGGGGACCAACGTTGAAACCCCACTCCCTCCTTTTTTCCATTGCTCATCCTGTTATTTCTGTTCCCTTGTCCCTTCTCTCAAAGTAATACAAGAAGGGAGTACTTTGACTCTACCTCACAATCATTTAGCTGGAGGCACTAAGATTATGAAATATACAACAAATAGACCTGCAACAAATTTGTGTTTTATACAAAATGACACACAAATGTAAACACAATAAGAATGATGAAATTATTAGTATTAGAAACCAATAAAATTACATCTTGATAGAAATAAAAAGTGTTGGTGAAGATGTGGAGAAAAGGGAACCCTTGTGCACTGTTGGCGGGAATGTAAATTAGTACAGCCACTAGGGAAAACCGTATGGAAGTTCTTCAAAAAATAAAACTAGAACTACCATATAAACCAGCAATTCCACTTCTGGATATTTATCCAAAGAAAACAAAAACATTAATTCAAAAGGATTCGTGCACCGCCATGTTCACTGCAGCATTGTTTACAATAGCCAAGATATGGAAACAACCTCAGTGTCCATTGATAGCTGAGTAGATAAAGAAAATTTGAATACTATTCAGCCACAAAAAAGAATGAACTCTTGCCATTTGCAGCAACATGGATGGATGGACCTAGAGGGCATCATGCTAAGTGAAATAAGTCAGACAGAGAAAGACAAAGACTATGATCTCACTTATACGTAGAATCTAAAAACAAAACAAAACGGAAAAACAAAACAACTAAGCTCATAGATACAGAGAACGGAAAAAGTGGTGGTTGCCAGAGGTAAGGGAGGAGGGTAAGAAAAATGGATGGAGGGTCAAGGGATATAAACTTCCAGTTATAAATAAATAAGTCATGGGGATATAATGTACAGTATGGTAACTATGGTTAATAATACTATATTGCATATTTGAAAGTTGCTAAGAGAGTAGATCTTAAAAGTCCTCATCACAAGAAAAAAGAATTTTTGTATCTATGGCAACAGATTTTCACTAGACTTATTTTGATCATTTCTCAATATACATAAATATCAAACCATAATGTTGTACACCTGAAACTAATATAATCTTATGTGTTATTTATACATCAATGAAAAATTTACGTCTTGATAAAATTTTAAAATAATAAATATCGCAATACTATTTTATGCCATTTTATATTCACAAATGGCCCATTTCTGCAACACATCTCAGGTACCATGTAGAATGAACCTTTTTCTTGGTCTTAGTTCTTAAATACTTTTTTTAACCCCTTCCTTATGCTTCATTTCATCCAGGTCCCAAGGTCAGGGGCAAGACCACATCTAAGGGAGTGACGATCCAGAAGGCAAGAGTATGAGAGTAGAAACAAGCTGTACTAAACTCAGGATTCAGGGGCCAGAACAAAAGCGGTTAGGTTCTTTTTCTTTTTTTAATGAGCAGAATCTGACCTTTCTGCTTTTATGGTCCAGTAGGTCTCTGAATTAGGAGGTCTTTCACTTTCCTATTCTCAAGGGCAAGAAGTGAAGGATTCTAGGTGATTATTACAAAAAGTATTGATGAGTCTGAGACTAGCCTTATCAAAATGTGTGTGATGTGTGGATAGGTTAACTGGCTTACATGAACCAAATCAGCAAGGGCATTACTTGACTTCATGTGCGTTGCCCTGAGCCACCCTTCAGATTAAATACCTACTATGACCTTGGCTCCTCCAAGAGAATCTTTGTACTCTTCACTCGATCCATTACCTCTAGTTCTTCCCATTTCTTCCTGGACCTTGGGACCCACCATTGCCCCATTCCCCATCCCATGGACAGTGTTCTCACTCAACTTGCCTCCAAGTGAGACCCTTGCACCAATCACAAAACACACAGATGCACACATACACATGCACACACTTCTCTCATTCCCTTCCGAATCTCTTTCACCTAGCCCAGATAGCCCAGCAACTCACCTTGCACCTAAATGCTGTCTTATGACAATCTTCTATTGTTAAATAAATAAAAGTATTATTTATGATCTATGTGCTCTTTATCTTGTCCCAGGACTGTGCCATGGTTATAGTCACATCCTCCACAGTGCTGTGCTTGTGGCAAGTACTTAATGGATATTTGTGGTTAGTCAGCTATTCATCTCACAGATAACTTTCAGAGAGGGCCTGCTAGTCTCTGGAGAGGTAGCTAAACTTGCAAAAAAAAAAAAAAGAGAGAGAGAGAGAAGTAATTAATGCTTTAGGATTCCTGTAATCAGAGAGGTGAAAGTCTGGTGGTGGAACCTTCACAATATTAAATCCCTGTTTTAGAATGTATCCGCTGTGTATCTGGAGGCTGAAACAGGAGAAGGAAATAGGAAAGGAGATCAACAAATACTGTCACTACAAAACATTTACTCAGACAGGCCTCCTCTCTTATCCTAGAGACCAGAAAGGAAGTAACTCCTCCCTTTGGAAAATAGGACTCTCAGAGGAGGGAGACACCCATGGCCCTGGCCCAAAGCTCTGGAAGGCCTAAATATACCCTGTGTAGGAGTCCTTATACACTAGAGGTGGCCCATAAATGGAGAATGAATAAGAGAGAGACAGAGAGAGAGAGATTGGCAAGTATTCTGCTCTAAACAAGTCATAAACTTCAGCTTCTAAACAAGCTCGATTTTCCTAGAGAATTATAATAATAACTACAAACATGTATTAAGTTCTGTGTGCAAAACATAGCTGTATATCTTCCCATGAATTACCTCATTTCATCTGCACAATTCTTTAACGTAGATTCTTTTATTATCTTCATGTTCATGAAGAAATTTAAGCACAGAGAGATTACATGATTTCTCCAAGGTCAGACAGCTACTGAGGGGTGAACTTGGGTCTGTGGTGGGAGAAACATAGGGACTGAATTTAGAGAAATTTGGGTTGGAATCTTGGCCCCATCATCTATTAGCTGTGTGGCCTTTTGCAACTTACTTAAACTCCCTGAATCACATTTGCCTCATTGGAAAAATCAGGTTAATTGGGTCTACATCATAGGGTAGCTGTGAAAATTGGATGAGTCTTAGAACTTTGAGTTCCCTGTAACTGAAGGGCTAGTAATTTGGACCAACCCTTTTGCTGAAAATAACTAAGCATGCTGGATAATTTTTCTCTTCAGCTTCATAAGAGCATCAAAAAACAGACAAAATGGTTATAAATAAATAAATAGATGATAGATTGATAGATAGATAGGCAGGCAGACAGACAGATAGATTCAAGGCCGAAATCTGAACAAAAGCAAAAACCCTGAGAAGAAAGCAGAGCATCAAAACCAGTTTTCTTCTGAAGGCATTTGATCATCTGGGCTATCAGTTTGATGGATACTCAGAACAAGAGGGGCAAAAGTCAAGGCCAGGGATTGCCAGAGTTTCTCCCGTGCTTTTTCAAGTACTTGTGAATCAGAAGTAAACTGGCCCCTCCCACAATATCCCCATGGAACTGCAGGGAGCAAAGTCTTGGTACTAAGCTGAGTCAGGAGAAAAGAACAGAAAACCTGTCTTCCAGAGATTGTAACCAGGGGCTAGCATTTTTGCAGATTCACAGCCTAAATCTGCATCACTGATATGGTTCAGAAACTCAAGCTAGGAATTTAAGATGGTACTGCATGAAGAATATGATGAGAAAATGGGAGAAAGGGTATAGAAGAGTAGGCGGGAGGGCAACAAGGACAGACCCAGTTTGTGTGCTATGCTTCAGGTACACAGAAATGCTCCCTGATCTTCACACAAGCACACCTCATCTTTGTACCGATTGTTCCTTCCCCCTTAAGCACCATCATGGTCTCTGGAATTGGATGGCCCAGGTTCAAATCTGACTGCAACTTACTAATTTACTAGTTGGGTGACTTTGGATAAGTCACTTAATCTGCGTGTCCATTTTCCTCATCTGAAAAGTAGGGATAATTATAAAACTTCCTCATGGTTTATCATGAGGATTATATGAGTTCATGTCTACAGAAATGTTTACAACAGTACCCGGCAGTAATTATATGGTAACGAGGGTGGTACTGATGGTGATGATGATTTTCTGAAATGATCATTTCCCCTTTATTTATATGACAAGATTATATTAACCCTTTACAATTTGGGTAAACTATCACCTCCTCTGTCAGGTCCTCCTTGTCTCATTATAGCTACAAAACTTTACATATACATCTCTCCTGGACCCCTTATCACATCCTATTGCAGTGACTTGTTGTTGTTTCTGTCTCCCCTTGGAATTATCAGTTACTTTATGGTGGGAACTGTGTCTTATTTATCATTGTGCCCCTAGTTGCTAGTTCAGAGCTTGACACATAATAGATGCTTAATTAATACTTGACGAATGAAAGAATGTATTGATGACTTTAACTTGCCTTCATGGAAGAAATTTTCCTATAAGAATTTTTTTGGGGTCTCTTGACCCTTATTCTGCTCTCACTTTAAACAAAAACCATAAAACATCATTCTCTCACTTGAATTGTTTCTCTGGAATGTACAGTTCTTATGAGCAGCTTCAGTAACTTATCTACTTAATTTTGTTCTGCATGAGACATAGGTGTCAGGAAAATGACTAAACCACAATAAAAAATGATATTGGCAAACAACTTGGGCCGATGAGTCATGAGATCAGTGACTGAGAAATGTTCACAGAATTCTTCCTGCTTCTGTGGGGATGTGGATTTGAATCGACTTCCTGGCTCTGCTGAATTTGTGGTAAGAACATTGAGCTCAAGGTTAGAAGACTTGGATTTAGGTGCCCAGATTCATTCCTTATTTGTTATGTGACTTTGAACAAAATCAAGTCTCCTTAAACTTCACTTTTCTCATTGGTTAAATGAGTTTAATAATACCTACCAGATAGTGGTGTTGGGAAGCCAATAAGGTGATATAAGGCATGTGAAAGGACTTCATCAATGGCCGAATACTTAAAAAAATGTAAACACGGTCTATTATATTTGCCGATGCTAGAAAATGCCCAGTTATATTCTGGATGGCCAGTTCTTGCCGCTCAGTGGTTAGCTTCTCTCAGAAGAGACCTATCAAATTTATAAACACAACCAAATACTTCACCTGGGAATGGACACTCTTCCTGAAATTTTAGAGGCGTCTCTGATTTGAGGGTTTGGCAAGTAACTGAGCTTGATTCCAGAGAAAACAGCCCAGGGGACCTGCTTGGGAAACACACAGGAGAGCTCATGTTTTCCCTATGACTTGACTTGCTCTGGCACATCGGTCCACCAGTGACAAGTGGAAAGACGTCGCGGGCTGCCCCAGCAAGGTGTCTGAGAGCAGAGGGAAGCCTCTCTGAAATGACGTGGACTTGAAAACTAGCTCAGAATAGAAGAGGACAATCTCAGCCAGAGAGTGAAAAAGACTCTTCCCAACCAGAAGAAAGCAGACAGTAAGAGGCCGGGGTGTTAGAGGCAGCAGAGGGCATCACCTCAAAGTCATGAAAGACCAGATTCTGCATCCTGGATTTAGTGACGTATTTGACATGCTCATTTTAATCTGCCTGAACGCTTCCCTTTTAGAAAGCCAGAGACATTTCATAATGGAATGAGGCAATTTCATTTTAGCATTGCTTTAGTTTATTGAGACCATATTCTTCAGCTGGGAACCACGTTACATATTCGTGGAATTATAAGATATCAGCATTTGGAAGGAATTTAGAGAATATCAGAAGAAACCCACAGAAACTGAGACCCAGAAATGAAGTGACATATCCATGGGTAAGCAGTGAGTGGGCCCACAACTCTTGTGTCTTCATTCCCAGCCCAGGGCTACAGAACTCCACCCTCTCAGCCTCTCAGGCCAGATCTGTGAGAATCCAAATGCTTTCATTTGTCAGCTGTGGGCCAGAGAGAGGGTGGATCTGGGTCATAAATGCAATCTGCTATCCAAACAACACTGCCAAGGCCATTCATTTTGAAACCTCCTACCAAGAAGGGCTGCATGACATCATCATCTGTCTAAAGAAAGTTCCGGTTGTAGTTGCATTCATTAAAATTGCATCAAGGATCAAATATGTTTAGCCATCTAGTTCTCTTCCTCATCAAGTGTTCCCCAAGCTGGCTTTCTTATCTATAATTCTTCTAGACCCTCCTAGAGCATAAAGGAGCTGGGCAAGGCACCAGGAATTTGTTGACAATGTTCTGTATCCCAGTTTAACTTTTATTTAACATCTGAAGAAAAGAAAAACAATTAATTGCCAGGCAAATTCCATTTAGTATTCCATTTAATCCTCACAACAGCCCTCTGAGTTAGATTACTTATCCACAATTTGCAACTGAGGAAGCTGAGGCAGGAGATAACTTTCTCCAGATCACACATTTAACAAGTGGTAAAGCCATCGTTGAGTCTTTCTGTCTCTAGTGGCTCCTGGTCCATCATATTGAAAACTAACAATCATGGCGTAGTTTATATATACATATTACTTTATGCATAACAGACATCTACATAAGGTCTATTTCTAAGCAATGACTTGGAAGAGTAACTGCACTTTGAATACACACACACACACACACACACAAAAAGTTAACATCACACAGGCCTCTGTTCCACTGAGTCTTTCCATGAACCTTCTTACTGGAGAGTGTTTCAAACATTCAAATCACCAGAAAGTTAAAGGTAGAGATTCTTCATTCCACCCTGTGAATATCGCATCTGGATTTAACCCAAGCCCCAGTCCATTCTGGGCCACATAGATCTGCCCTTTGTGCTACAGAGAAAAATAGTATTTCAACGTCACCAAACTTCATAGTAGTTTAAGATAACAAAAAGTTACTATTAGTGAGTGATTACTGTGTGCCAGACACTGGGCTAAGCCTTTTAAATTAATTACCTCCTAGTAGTCATAGGAGAGAATTACCATTAATTAGCATCATCCTTATATTTAGCTAGCTAAATTCCACCCAAGCCATGCCCATAACCGCCATGCCATGACATCACCCAGCTGTAAAGAATAGCAGAGTGGAAGGTTCTGTTCAGAAGCCAAGGTATGTTTGGGAGGTAGAAACTGTAGACCAGTGTCCAAAGGCAGGAGCCTCACTTTCATCGTCCTCTGTCCTCGACTATGGAGGTGGCAGATCCAGTGATCTAAGCTTCAGAAGAGGTGGCACCATGACTTGTGCTGTGCTGACATGGAGCAGCTGAAGGAGTTCCAGTTCTTGTTCAGTGGACCCTTACACAGAGAAAGATGGCTCTGCTACTATTTAAGAATAGCCAGAAAGTTCACACTTATATAAAGCCGTGATAACAGGGCCGGTGCCCACTTTGTGTGGATCAGAGTTTCAGTTCTTCTGGTTGGTCAGTCTTGGGAGACTGTTTGCATTTGTTTTTGTTACCGATGCTGGTACTAACAGGCAATAACACCGGCTTGTGATTGACCTCATTCAGTTGCCCAAGAACCTCTCAACTTATCTCATTACCTTTACACAATGCTTTCCTGGTGTGCAGAAGTCAGGGAGGCCACCATCCCACACCCAGGGGCTTTTTACATTCCATGCAGTTTCTGGGGGGGGGTGGTGGGGGTGGGAGCGGGGCTCTGCTCCTTGCTAATCTTGCCTTTAGAAATCTTTTTGACTTTTCACATCCAGCCGGTCACACCTTTGTGGACTACCTTGGCGTTTGGCAAATGGGCTATTGTTTTGTTTATGAGTGTTTTAAATGGCCTTGTTTGCATGTTTATTTCTCTTAGGTCAAAAGCTTCTCAAGGACAAGAATCATGCCTTTTACTTATTTGGTTTCCCAACCATAACACAGAGCATTCTCTTCATGCACAACATGTCAATACACCTTTGTTGACTGATTTTTAATTCCTGTTCCTAGCCTCCAACATAAGGAAAAAGATACACAAACCAAAAGGGAGGAAAATAAGGCAGAGGTCTGGACATTTCAGCCTTCCGAAAAATAGATAATTCTCTCTGGGCATTTTCTTGACTGTGTGTTTCTTGATTGTCAATCAAATATCACTTAGGAATTAAGTACCATTGAAAACAAACCGAACTAAGACGATGTGCCGATTTCCTTACATACATTATTTCAATTAATCCTCACAGCAACCATGAACAGCAATAAATGTTTTCCTCATTGTGGAGAAGAGAAAAATGACTCTGGGATGTTGAGTAATTTTCCCAAGGCCTTCTGGATTCAAAACCAGGCCTAATTACAAAACCTACGATTTTCCACTCAACTGCACAGCCCCCAGTTCCGCCCCAGGGTTCACTTGCCCACCCCCTTCATTCCTTTATATGACGGGGTTTATCTGCAAGTTGCGTAATATGGACTCCAAGGGAGATTGATAATGACCTCATGGAAAGGGATTGGGAAGAAGAAAAAAGAACAAAATTTTCTGAGCTCCCACTCTCTGCCAGGGTGTATACTAGCTTCTTTCTGCAAGGTCATTTATTTACACTTCTTGAAGACCTTACTATGCATATGAGAAAACTGATGCTCCGGAAGTTACATGACCTGCCCAGGGTTGCACAGCAAGTAAGCGGTAGGGTCAAGATTCAGCCCCAGGCCCATCTAATACCAAAGCACAAACATGGAACTTCCTAGAAACGTAATGGCATTCTGCTAAAGTAGTGGGCTCTGTTTAGAGAATTTAGGACTGTGGCCCTAGCATGTTGTCAGGCCTAGAGGGTAATGTTCAGTATGAGTAGGACAAGACTGTAAAAACCATGAACTTTGACGTTGGTGGTGTCAGGCACTTGCTGTGATGTGGTTCACTGGAGCCCGTGGAGGAAAACACAAGAGATCGTAGGCCAAAATCATATCCAGCCACCCTCCAGGGGCTGATTGCCCATGTCTGTGCTGTCCACACATAAGGGTGGTGATGGGAGAAACCTCCAGTCTTACTGAATAAGCTTCAGCTCTTTGCAGACCGTCTCTTAGAGGGGAGTCTCTATGCTTAGCCATCCTTTGGGCATGGAGCACACTGAATGAATGTTGCACACAATGGGATTTTTAAAAAATTGCTTTTAGTCAGAGATATAGTGGAAATTTATTGCTTTTTCACTCATCAGTCTTTCATTTCCTTTTGGCAACACCCAATTTCCTCTGGGCTCCACCCTCCCCTGCTCTTTATAGGTTGATTCTCCTTCTGACTCTAGGAGTAGGTAAGTGACCAGGCACAGCCAATCAGAGCCATGTGTTTCCTTCTTGATCACAGTTATGTGTCCAGATGAACCTGCAATCCAATGAGAATGCAAGGAGACTTTTCCTTGGATTGTAGGTAGAGGGGCACTCTCTCTTTTCTTCTGGGTTTGAACCTGGCAGGATTTTGGCCTGGAGTTGCCAGCAGCCATTTTACCTTTGTGTGAAGCTAGAGAATAAAGTCACTACAGAGGAAAGAAGAGCTGCTGTTACGGACCGAATGCTCGTGTCCCCCCAAATTCTGTTGTTGAAATTCTAACTTCAGTGTGATGGTGTTAGTTGGTGGGGCCTTTGGGAGATGATCAGGTCATAAGGGTGGATCCCTCATCAGTGGGATTTGGTGCCTTTATAAGAGACCCCAGAGAACCCTCTCATTATTTCTGCCATGTAAGGACACAGTGAGAAAATAGCAATCTATAAACCAGGAAGCCAGCCCTCAACAGACACTAAACCTGCTGGCATCTTGATCTTTGACTTCCAGCCTCTAGAACTTGGAGACATAAATGGTTGTTATTTAAGCCACCCAATTCATGCTGTTTTTGACACAGCAGCCCAAATGGAGTAAGAGAGATAGAAAATGGAGTGACTTGTGTCCTAATGACATTGTTTGACTCCTGAACCCAGCCTAACTTTTCAACTCCCTGAGCTATTAAGTTCCCACTTTTTGCTTAAGTCAATTTGAGTCTATCACCGTATCACTTGCAAGAGAAAACACCCTGACACAATGGCTTTTCAAAAATAAATCACTCTCCCTTGAGCCTTTGGGGCCTGAGTTAATGACAGTCTGATAGAACTTAACCTTTTTCATGTCTTTGCTTAACTGTCTCCTCCATAGGATCTTTCCTGACCAATGTATTTTCAACCGTGATTTCCTCCAACCTGGTAATCCTGTCCCTCTCCCTTGCTCAATTTTTCACTTATCACCATATAATACACTACTTATTTTGTTTATTCGTTTTTGTTCATTATCTTTCTCCCATACTTAGAGAGTAAGTCATAAGGACAGAGATGTTTTTTGTCTGTTTTATTCATTGCTGTATCTCGAGTGCCTACACAGAGCCCGGCACATGATCAGAGCTCAGTGAATCTGAGTTTAATGAGTCTATGAATTACTGGTTTAATGAATGAATGAATATTTGGAAAAGCAATACAGGAAGAGATTCTAGATACACCAAAATATTCCCAGAGCCTTTGTATTCAGACAGACTTAGGTTCAAATCTGAACTCCGCTAATTACCGGTTACTTGATGTTGTAAAAATTACATAGTCTCATTGAGATTCAGTTTCTCATATAAAAAAAGAGCATAATAATTTCTAATCTCAAGATTATTATGAGATTAGATGAGATTATAACATCCAGCACCTGTCTGCCACATTGTAGGCCCTCATTATAGGTTATTTACACACAGGGTAACCGACTAGAATGAGAGACAGAACTTACTAAACTGATATATCAAAAAATCTTGCTCATCTTTTTGTGAATCCATGGTGGCAGAGGAACAACTGAGGATATATTCTTGGCTCAGTATGAAAAACAATATTTTTGGCCTACTGTTAGTATGTCTACTGGTTTTATAATGGCTGATCCAAGAAAGAGGATTTCGGATGGTGCGTGAATTCTGATGAGACACGGATGATAAATTATTGGCTCCTGGCGAAAGATGACTTACTTTTATTATTTACTTATTTACTCAGGGTTATGGACTGAATGTTTGCATCCTCCCCACCCCATTCATATGTTAAAGCCCTAACCTCCAATTTACAGTATTTGAAGATGGGGCCTTTGGAAGGTAATTAGGGTTAGATGAGGTCACGAGGGTGGGGCCTTCATGATGGGAATAACACCCTTATAAGAAGAGACACCAGGGAGCTTGCTCTCTCTCCACAATGTAAGGACACAGCAAGAAAGTAGCCACCTATACATGGGCACTATGGAAGCCCAGAGAAAAAGAATACAATCCAGCCTGAGGGAGGCAAGGAAGGCTTCAGAGAGAAGAGAGGGGACACAAGTGCTTAAGGATGAGTTGGAGTTAGGGGTGCGGTGATTCCAGGGGGAAGGACTAAATCACAGATGGGAAAGCACCTTAACAAAGAGCAATATGTTAGAATCAGGGACCAGGCGCTTTATGGGAAATGAGTGATTCAGAATGGCTTAAGTGAAGAAGGGAAGAAAAATTTCAAGACAGAGATGGACCAGGTGCTGACAAGCCTAACTAAAGCATTTATTCTGAGAGCTACAGGAGTCATTTGAAGGTTATAAACAGAGGAGATTTGGGTTTCTTGACAGCATCTGCCAGGAATACCTTGGGAGGCCTGATCTTCTCCATTCTTGGGACTTTCCCTGGATGCATTTGGCCCCAGAGCAGCAGCTGCGATTACTGACGGCTGGAAAAGAGGGTCTCTGGCATGGAATTCAGGCGACTGTAATTACAGATAATGGGCCTCAATTTGCCTGCCAGGAATTTGCACAGTTGGCTCTATCACTGGAATTTGAATATTTTACATCCTGCTTGTGCACCAAAGTCAGACAGCAGAAGAAGCAGAAGCGGACACAGTTTCCCATCAACACATAAGTTGGCCTTGGAAATGGTCATGGCCCTTCTTTGAGGAGCGGGCTTTTCCTGAGCAAACTCATCTCCCAGAAAAGGTACAGAGCCACTGTGCTCACATACCAGGTCTGGAAAGTTAAGGAAGCAGGATCTGCTGTTGCAATGATACCATGCTATTCTCCTGGCGTCCATGGCTATTTGGAAGGATTATGTCTGCCCAGATCCACCCGTTCTTTAACCCAGGCTGATTCACCCTCACACTTCACTGACTGCCACCAATAAAGAAAAAAAAAGTGACTTGAACATGAATATTTCATCTCTGCTTAGGGCAGTTGTCTTAGAAACTCTTGCTTCATTACTTCTTTCATTCTTAATGCCCCGTTCTAGTCCAGGGTCAACCAGTCGACTGTTTTCCCATTTTGGTTTTGTCTTCTGTTCTTGTCCCAACACTGACCCCTTCTCTTTATCTGTTTAATCGATACTTATGTAGTATTTGGCCATATGCCAAGTAATGTTCTAAATGCTTTATATATATTAACTCATTTATCTCTCATACCAAACATATGTGATAAGTACAGATAAGGAAGTTATGATCATACCCATTTCACAAACGAGAAAATGAGGCTGATGGTATTGGAATTCAAATTGGAATCAGGCAGTATTGCTCCAAAGTCTATGTCATATTTCCCTTGAACTTTATAAATTTAACCTTTTCTTGACATCTAAGATAATTTTTTACTAAGCACTTTCTTTGTACTAAGTACTTTACATGTGGGATCCCCTCTAATCCTCAAGATAACACATAGAAATAGATACAAATAACAAAACCAAGTCATAGTAATTTAAGCCCCTTGGCCAAGATTATTCTCATAGTAAGTTGGGGAGCTTCTGACCACTGAACCAGCCAGAACTCTTCATCCCTCGCCTCTTGTCTGATTCTCTCCTATATGGTCTGCTTTAGGTATTCTCTCAGCTTGAGTCAGTCCCTGGGACCCAACCACCATGACACTAGACAAACCCCAGGCCCCTCTCAAGGGCAGCAGGCAACAATATACCACAGTCTCAGAGGAATTAATTTTTTTCCCCACAGGAATGAAATTTAAACGTGCACTCTGCGAGGTCATATTCTCACTGCTTCAAAGCACCTCTTAATAAAAATAGCTATAAAATTATATTTGTCATTTAAGAAATGGCTTCTAATGTGCTAGCCACTTTGTATAGAATATTCCTAAGCATCATGACAACCCTACAAGGTAAATATTATTATTGCTATTCTACAGATGAGGAATGAGAGGTTTAAAGAGGTTTAACAACTTGCCCACCATCATACAATTATTCAGATATGCTTCTCTCTGTGGACCAGATCCAGCACAAGCCTTTTCACAGGCTTGGAGAAAATATAGAGAGTAGGAAAGAATAGGTTTTAGCTTGTATTGGTGGGACATTTCTTTCTTTTTCTTTCTTTCTTTCTTTCTTTTTTTTTAATTCTTTCTTCCCTATTTCCTACCCTCCCTTCCTCTTTTCAATTAAGAAAAATGACACAGTGAATAACAAAGCTAGCAGAGCCCTAGACTTGGCCTCCTGTCTTCTTTAAAATCCAAGTTCCACCCATGCACAATTATGATTGCCGACAATAAAATCCCAACCCAGTGTGAATCAGCACAGAGAAAAAGAGGGCAGGGCTGAGGCTTGGTGCTCAGAGCTGGCCCCAAAGTTGTGAGTCAGAAAAGTCTCAGAATAACCTCAGGCCAAGTTAATCCCAGGCCAGGGCTTGCCAAGGTACAATTGATTTTACAAACTCCATGGGACCAGGGTGGACTGTTCTGGAGAGAAAGGGCAGTTTTACTGGGCCTGAGGAAGATGAACTGGGCAGGTTATTGGTACTGTGGTCGTTGACTAAACATTATTGGTGCCACTAGAGCAGAAAACAGTCCTACAGTCACATAGGTGGAAGCACACTGGCTTCATTCTGCTCTTTCCTGTACCCAGGCATTCAGTAAAGGTGTGTACAATGCACTCACAACGGAGGCACAGGTCTATTCATATTATATGTGCCATGTGAACTAGCCAAAAATATAATGTCGGTACA
>NW_011888815.1:1227481-1233485 GCF_000151845.1 Pteropus vampyrus | reverse complement strand
ACAGTGGAGAAAGCAGTGTTAAGGACATTAAATGAGAAAGTACGCAGGACAGGTTCTGGCTCATAGATAATTATATCTGGGTCACCCAATCCCTTGGACCTGTACTTTTTTCCATATTATTAAGTTCTTTTGAGAGCCCTAGCATCACCTCCTCTTCCCAACATAGGACTCATTGATCAGAAATACAATGCAGGGCTTTCTGGGGTAGCCTGTGTTCCAGAAACAGAATGGGCAATTTAATCAGTCTTTCATGCAATAAAAATGATTAAGCACGTTTTCTGTGTGGGGGCCTGAACCAGGAGCTGGGGGATACATAAATGAGTTGTGAGTCTCAGTTTAAAGAGGGAAACAGACAAAGAGGACTATTGTTGTGAGACCTATAAGAGCCAAAATAGAGCATTGAGCATGTCCCAGGAAGAGCATCTAAATGGGATGCTTGGGAAATTCTCGAGGGGTGTGTGCATTTGGGAGTAAGGCACAGTGGGGTGCGGGAGCAGCTGAGAGCCTGAAAGGCAAGCAGGAGTAGACCAGGTGAAGAGAGAAGGTGAGGAATCAGCTCTGCCTGAAGACAAAAGAGCATATGCCTAGGCACAGAGTGTGAAGTCACCATTGGTTCTAAGCCACAGGGCCAGAGGGATTGTGGGTGGGGAGGGGACCAAAGCAGAGGCTGGAGAGGTGCTCAAAGGTCAGATCACGAAGCATCTGGGGAACCTAGCTATGCAATTTGGGTTTTAACATCAAATGTATAGAATCCTTAGAGCAGTCCAAGAAGGAGGGTAACGTGATCAGATCTGCTTTTTAAAATTGCCATGAAAATTTATGTCCACAGATTCGACTTGTTTTTATGGACTCATGATACTACCTAACCCCTACCCCCACCCCCTACAGGAAAGAGAGAGTTATATCATCAAAAATTAAAATTGTCGAAGAACCTCATGCTGGATGGGATTTGGATTTTGTCTGTTGGGGATGGCATTGGGGGACGAGGGAGATTAGACCCGAATGGAAATATTGACACTACGACTTGATCGTGTGGCTCTCTTTTCACCTGCAGAGCCAAATCCATGGTTCTCATAACATGTACTGGAATCTTGAGATTTTTACCAAATCTGGAGACAATGATATTCACTCTGGCAAACAGGTTCTCAGAGGCCTCTTAGGCATGAGAGAGCAAGAGAGCCATAACTCAGCCCTGAAATTTACTAGCAGAAGCAGTTTAGGACTATAAAGTCTTTCTGTTCAGGCTCCCTAGTGATTGCCTTCTATTTCTGGCCCTATCTAAAGCTCTCAGCTTCTCACTTTCAGAAGCATTTAGTTTATTTAATTAAAAAAATATTGTGGTTGTGAAAAAGGTCTTTGGACGTGCCTTGAAAATCTGATGACCTCATTTTTTGGTAGCTCCACAACATTTGTGAACATTTGTTTTTAATCACTGTTGCTTTTTTTGATCCAATTTACTGTCAGGGCTTTGGAGTTTCAAGGGCAGTTTGTCCTACCAATCAGAACCCATTGATCTGAGGCTCTGTCCCTATAACCTAAATTCAATACATACACGCATAATAAAAACTCCACTAACCCCAGCAACAGGCAAGATCTGGAAATCAGACTTAGAAAGTGGATTAAAAGAAAAAGCCCAAACTTTCTATGTTGCAAGCCTGTATTGCCCTCATTCACCAGGCTTTTCTTATATGACATTTGTCTTGGCAGATACAGTGTCACATACTAAGCAGGTGATAAGTGGCATAACTCAATGGAAGCATTTGGGAAAGCAAGTCAGAGACAAATGACAAGCAGGAATGTGTAACTGTCAGCATAGACAGGCCAAGGTCCCAACACAAAAGTTATTTTGAAGGCTTCTCTCTGACTTGGCAACCTTGCCAAAGTGAAACAGGTCTGGGCTTACTTTTAAATTCAGTCTCCTTGTGAGTGTGTGTATGTGCGCATGTGTGTATGTGTTTTATACAGCTGCTGTCTTTTTGTCACTGAATACTTAAAGCAGAAAACCAGGAGGTAGTGTTGTATTTAAAATGAGAGGAGGGTGATGAAGATCTTTGAGAAAAACTAAGAGAAGTAAAACATATTTCCAAATAGACATTATATTCCCTTTAAGAGACCAGCTAAAATCACCCCAGCTAAAGAGTGTCTTGTGTTCCAAGCTTTGTCTCTAATGTATGCTGAGGCCAAGGCTTCCTCACGTGGAGCTCCAGTCACAGCTCAGCTGGGAATTATACACCCACTGGGGTCTATAGGTCAAGATTTAAGTGCATTAACAGAGGGCTTCCTCTAGCTAATGTGACAGAGACCCATCAAATCCGAACTGAAGCCAGAAAGGGTAAAGAAAACAAAATTCAGTAGTTCTCTCATAAACTTCAATGAAGTTTCTCAAATTGAGACACAGATGTGAAGTTTTTAAAACATTCTCTAATGCCTTAGTTATGGATGAGTAGGTTTCTACATTTAGGCAACTTTGGAGAGAAAGAAGAGGAGGCGAAAGGTCAGCTTTTAGCCTGCATCTGTTTCCAAGGTTTCCTAAGTTCCAAGGTCTTGGTTTAGAGATATATTTAACTGTGAGAACAGCTCCCAAATAAAAGTGAGACCCAGAACCATCTTCCTACAAGTTGTGACTAATCTGACTCCTCCCAAGTTGGGAGCTTCATGGAAGTGGTGTTCTTGAGTTGGCTTTTAAGACTTGTGGAATTAGCCAGGCCGACATGCAATGGGAGGATATTCTGTGTAGAGGTAAGCATATCTTCAGGGGCAGGAAGGCAGAAACCAGAGGATATGTTCTGCCATGTGAAGCTAGGGAGTCAGAAGGACTTGGCATCAGTTTGGATGTTTGGGGCAGGGCAGAGGGGGGTCTCAGAGGTGACTTGCAGGTTTCAGCCTACATGGTGACCTTTACTGAAGGAATGAACATAGGGAAAGGAATGAACTTGAGGGAAGGTGATTGAAATGGGCATCTGTTGATTTTGCCTTCCCAGCATCCATCGCATCTGGCCACAGTACTTCAATTTTCCTCTCTGAGTTATTAATGTGTTCTCCAAGAGAAATTGGTTTCATGACCAAATAAGTTTGAGAAATATGGGATTAAACAAAGCAAAACATTTTTTTTAAATGCAATACTTTTCAGAGCCTTAATATGTAATGATACTATATGCACAGTGAATCTTCAAGAGCACAGAAATATAGAATATAAATCATTTCTTGTATTCCCTTAAATGGACAGTGCTTTTTAATAGCTCCAGAACCTAGTGTTTCAAGGAAAGCACTTTAAAAGAAATGAGTTTAATAAGGGTAAAATGAGGTGAAGAGAGAAGGTGAGGAATCAGCTCTGCCTGAAGACAAAAGAGCATATGCCTAGGCACAGAGTGTGAAGTCACCATTGGTTCTAAGCCACAGGGCCAGAGGGATTGTGGGTGGGGAGGGGACCAAAGCAGAGGCTGGAGAGGTGCTCAAAGGTCAGATCACGAAGCATCTGGGGAACCTAGCTATGCAATTTGGGTTTTAACATCAAATGTATAGAATCCTTAGAGCAGTCCAAGAAGGAGGGTAACGTGATCAGATCTGCTTTTTAAAATTGCCATGAAAATTTATGTCCACAGATTCGACTTGTTTTTATGGACTCATGATACTACCTAACCCCTACCCCCACCCCCTACAGGAAAGAGAGAGTTATATCATCAAAAATTAAAATTGTCGAAGAACCTCATGCTGGATGGGATTTGGATTTTGTCTGTTGGGGATGGCATTGGGGGACGAGGGAGATTAGACCCGAATGGAAATATTGACACTACGACTTGATCGTGTGGCTCTCTTTTCACCTGCAGAGCCAAATCCATGGTTCTCATAACATGTACTGGAATCTTGAGATTTTTACCAAATCTGGAGACAATGATATTCACTCTGGCAAACAGGTTCTCAGAGGCCTCTTAGGCATGAGAGAGCAAGAGAGCCATAACTCAGCCCTGAAATTTACTAGCAGAAGCAGTTTAGGACTATAAAGTCTTTCTGTTCAGGCTCCCTAGTGATTGCCTTCTATTTCTGGCCCTATCTAAAGCTCTCAGCTTCTCACTTTCAGAAGCATTTAGTTTATTTAATTAAAAAAATATTGTGGTTGTGAAAAAGGTCTTTGGACGTGCCTTGAAAATCTGATGACCTCATTTTTTGGTAGCTCCACAACATTTGTGAACATTTGTTTTTAATCACTGTTGCTTTTTTTGATCCAATTTACTGTCAGGGCTTTGGAGTTTCAAGGGCAGTTTGTCCTACCAATCAGAACCCATTGATCTGAGGCTCTGTCCCTATAACCTAAATTCAATACATACACGCATAATAAAAACTCCACTAACCCCAGCAACAGGCAAGATCTGGAAATCAGACTTAGAAAGTGGATTAAAAGAAAAAGCCCAAACTTTCTATGTTGCAAGCCTGTATTGCCCTCATTCACCAGGCTTTTCTTATATGACATTTGTCTTGGCAGATACAGTGTCACATACTAAGCAGGTGATAAGTGGCATAACTCAATGGAAGCATTTGGGAAAGCAAGTCAGAGACAAATGACAAGCAGGAATGTGTAACTGTCAGCATAGACAGGCCAAGGTCCCAACACAAAAGTTATTTTGAAGGCTTCTCTCTGACTTGGCAACCTTGCCAAAGTGAAACAGGTCTGGGCTTACTTTTAAATTCAGTCTCCTTGTGAGTGTGTGTATGTGCGCATGTGTGTATGTGTTTTATACAGCTGCTGTCTTTTTGTCACTGAATACTTAAAGCAGAAAACCAGGAGGTAGTGTTGTATTTAAAATGAGAGGAGGGTGATGAAGATCTTTGAGAAAAACTAAGAGAAGTAAAACATATTTCCAAATAGACATTATATTCCCTTTAAGAGACCAGCTAAAATCACCCCAGCTAAAGAGTGTCTTGTGTTCCAAGCTTTGTCTCTAATGTATGCTGAGGCCAAGGCTTCCTCACGTGGAGCTCCAGTCACAGCTCAGCTGGGAATTATACACCCACTGGGGTCTATAGGTCAAGATTTAAGTGCATTAACAGAGGGCTTCCTCTAGCTAATGTGACAGAGACCCATCAAATCCGAACTGAAGCCAGAAAGGGTAAAGAAAACAAAATTCAGTAGTTCTCTCATAAACTTCAATGAAGTTTCTCAAATTGAGACACAGATGTGAAGTTTTTAAAACATTCTCTAATGCCTTAGTTATGGATGAGTAGGTTTCTACATTTAGGCAACTTTGGAGAGAAAGAAGAGGAGGCGAAAGGTCAGCTTTTAGCCTGCATCCGTTTCCAAAGTTTCCTAAGTTCCAAGGTCTTGGTTTAGAGATATATTTAACTGTGAGAACAGCTCCCAAATAAAAGTGAGACCCAGAACCATCTTCCTACAAGTTGTGACTAATCTGACTCCTCCCAAGTTGGGAGCTTCATGGAAGTGGTGTTCTTGAGTTGGCTTTTAAGACTTGTGGAATTAGCCAGGCCGACATGCAATGGGAGGATATTCTGTGTAGAGGTAAGCATATCTTCAGGGGCAGGAAGGCAGAAACCAGAGGATATGTTCTGCCATGTGAAGCTAGGAAGTCAGAAGGACTTGGCATCAGTTTGGATGTTTGGGGCAGGGCAGAGGGGGGTCTCAGAGGTGACTTGCAGGTTTCAGCCTACATGGTGACCTTTACTGAAGGAATGAACATAGGGAAAGGAATGAACTTGAGGGAAGGTGATTGAAATGGGCATCTGTTGATTTTGCCTTCCCAGCATCCATCGCATCTGGCCACAGTACTTCAATTTTCCTCTCTGAGTTATTAATGTGTTCTCCAAGAGAAATTGGTTTCATGACCAAATAAGTTTGAGAAATATGGGATTAAACAAAGCAAAACATTTTTTTTAAATGCAATACTTTTCAGAGCCTTAATATGTAATGATACTATATGCACAGTGAATCTTCAAGAGCACAGAAATATAGAATATAAATCATTTCTTGTATTCCCTTAAATGGACAGTGCTT
>NW_011888815.1:1202093-1227161 GCF_000151845.1 Pteropus vampyrus | reverse complement strand
TACAACAAACTACAACATGATTGACCTAGACTCTTCAAATAAGTCAGTGTCATGGGAGACCCAAAGATACAGGAAATAGAAAAGACAAGGAAAGCTCTCCAAATTAGAGGAGTCTAAAATAAAGAGACATTATTAATAAATGAAATGTATGAGCCTTGATCAGACCCTCTAGGGGAGAAATAAGCACATAACTATAAAAATTCTTATTGGGACAACTGGTGAGGTTCATATGTGAAATGTATATTGAATAATAAAAAGTAGGGGAAAAAACAAGATTCCGACTCAGTTAATTTCTCATCCACCAGCTCTTTCCACCAAGGTACTTTTGAAGTACCTTGGAATCTGGGAATTTTTATTTCGTAAGACCTAAAGTAAAATAAAATAAAATAAAAATTACAAGTGATATGCTTGCTCCATTAAAAAAAAAAAAGGTTTAAGCTGGGCTGAAACTATAGTAATTGGTAACTGTTGTGAGCAAATAAGGACTTCTGTCCTTTAATATTGCAACTCAAATAATTTTGGGGGGAAATAAAACTGTATTATTGATGAAAACAAATTTTAAAAAAGTCCGCCCAATGAAACCTGAATTTAGGCTTCACATGAGTTGTTGGAGTCCATTTCCATTAAATAGTGGTTAGGGCTCAAAAAACATGATGTTTCTCTAACTTCAGCTTCAGAAACCTACCATTATAAATAATTGGGGATAATTAAGAGAGCAGCTGAATAAACTGGAAAAGGCTGGGCATAAAGAGAAAAGCAATCGGATGAAATGTGCAGTCCATGAGCCAGCCCATAAATCTCTCTGGAATCAGAACAATAGTCCCCATCTTCTCCCAACTGGAACTTATGCTTGAACACCGAACCAAGCGTAACCAAACCAAAATGTTACCCCAAAAAGTGACTCTGGTTTTCTTTTGCAGTTATTGAGAGAGAATTTCTGGACCCTTTTGTATCTCTGAAATTAAAACCCCTTGACTCCTAACTAAGAAGTATGACAATAACTTATTTCTGAGGCAAGGGTGGTCCCTGAATCCTGACGCTTTTGTGATTCCCTTCCTTCCATCAACCCAGTCCCTAGCTCTTGTCACTGGAAATATAATGACTTTAGAAGTTTAATTTGATCACACGAGCAGCCTTTAAGCAAACCCATTACTGGAAGGGTCATTATGGAGAAAAGCAAGGGTTTCAGAAATTAAATAAATTAGTCTATCAGTAAGTGGCATAATTAAAGGCTGATGAACCCCTTGGGAGCAGGAGGCTAGGTGGCTGCCATACCTATTGGAGAGGTCAATACATGACAATATGCACTTTTTGTCAGAAATTTTCTATTACAGTTGTGGCAGGGTCCATGTTTCCTAGCATTTCGGTCGGTCATGGCACCTTTTCTGCATAATAGGATCTACTTCTAGACTGTCTTTCATGTGTCTGTAAAGGAGGAGGTGGAGGAGAAAGTTTAAGTAGACAGACCACTCACATCGTGTCAGGCAACATGCTAAGGGTTATGCACATATTGTTTCATATATTTGTCATCGTGTGGCTATTGGATGGGAGTGATCGCTTTATAAACAGCGAACTTGAGCATCCAGGATCCAAACCCAGCCCTGGCTGCTTCTAAAGCTCTGGTCTTTCTGTCTAACACAAGAAGAATTTAAATTAGAGTGGTTAGGTACTCTGATACCGTAGTAGCAAAGATATAAACCACCATAGCCTTTCAGGATGACTATTTGCAATGGATGTATATACAAGTTCTTAAAATGTTAATACTGTCTGAGCTGGTAAATAATCATAAAGATAAATGCCATTTACTTTGCATTTATTTGTAATCCAGCATATAACTCTAATCAGTTTCTTTGACATTGTTTAATCTGCGTGCACAATTTCCGAAATGTATTGTAGGAATATATTCTGAACAAGGGATTCGGTTGTCTAAATAGCTCTTTACTGAGCACCTACTCTATAGATAGGCTGAGCACTCACAATTCTAAATGGCAAAGAAGAGGGGAGGTGGTGAGAGCACTCAAGTGAGGGAAGACCTAGTCAGTGTGCTATTCTAAACTGGATTTAGCGACTTTCCCTTACTTTTCAACCCTTGGAAGATAAACTGTGCCAATCTGTAGCTATGTGATTTGGAGCAAGTTACTTAATCTCTTTAAGCCTGAGTTACTTTTAAAAGGGGAATAATAATACCGCCCAGGATTGTAAAAAATAAATGAGATAATGCAAATGAAAGAGGCACAGTGTGGGAATTATGGCCACAGGCACATGCTGTGGATCGGAACCAGTTTCCAGGTACAGACTGTATCAGAATCAGTGAACCTGACTGTATTGTCCAGTATGGTAGTCACCAGCCACACGTGGCTCTTGAGTATTTGAAACGTGGCCAGTCTGAATTGAGATATGCTGTTAACTGTCAAATACACACTGGATTACTTTGAATACTTAGTATGATAAAAAGAATGTAAAACTATCTCAATAAATTTTACATGGATTACATGTTAAAATGATAATATTTGGGATCTATTTGGTTAAATAATATCCCTAAAATTAATTTCACCTTTAAAAAAAAAACTTTTTAAATGCGGCTACTAGAAAATTTAAAATCACATGTATAAGTCACCATATATTTCTGTTGGACAGCAGTGGGCTTGACATTGAAGAAGGAAGGTTCCCTCTGCCATCTGAAGTATGAAAACTTAGGTCTGGGCTATAAAATCTCCTACCTGGAGCCAGGTTTCTCTTGGAGATTCCCTGTCCCCTACTCTCGTCCCTATTCCCCACTTAAATCCAGCACATGGTGCTAAGGTGATCTAAGACGAAAATCTGTTCTCAATAGTTTGCTTAAATCTTTTGAGGGTTCCTCTTGGATTTTCAGAATAAATACCGCACTCCTTCGTAAGGCAGTATAACCTGGCTTTGGGTAACATCCTTCAGTTTCACCTGCTTCCCTCTCCAGTTTCTTGTGTCTGTTGTGTTTCTGATATAGCTCTATGTCTTTGCATTTGCTCTTCTTTTGGGAAGGTCTTTTGCTACCTGTGCACACACGCCCAAGCTTTCTGCACTATCTCATTGTTCTTTACCAGGTTACTTGTCCTTCAAGACCTAGTTTATCTGTCATATCCTCCTAAATGCCTCACTTGAACTTTCACCCTCTGAGTGGAAGTTTTCTTTGTGTCCCCTAACACCCTACCTTTGCCTCTGTTAGGACATTTACACTTTTGATTTTTTGCTAGTTTGTCTACGTGTTTCCTTCACTCGACTGAGAAGTCCTTAAAGGCAAGACCCTTGCTCTTCATCTCTAATCCCCGGGCCAAGCCTAGGGCCTGGCACCCTTACAGTAAACTCTCAATGGCTATTTGCTAATTGATTGCAAAGCTTGTCACGTAATTGACTAGGGATCATCAGTTCATGGATGGTATGTCAATTAGAATTCTTATGGATGCAAGTGACAGGCACCTCTATTCTGACTGGCTTTATTGGCTTATATGATTGAAAAGTTTATGTGTTGTTCGAGCTTCAGGTATTGCTGGATTCAGCAGTTCATTGTCACCAAGATGTTGTTTACTTTATTTCTCAGCCTTTTCACTGTGCTGGCCTCATTCAAAGAGATTCTTTCCTCGTGGTAATAAGATGCTGGAGAAGCATATCCTTCCAGTTGAGAAAGAGTCAGCTACCTTAATAGTTCAAACAGAGGGTAGAATTTATTCTTCTTGCCCCTGATTGGCCTGTCTGGGGTCACGTGCTCAACCTTGAACTAATCATTGCTGCCTGTAGATAAGATGAATTGATTGCCTCAGGTCTGATCACGTGCTGAGCTACAGAATTTGGGGTCCTGGTGAATTTGGCTTCACCTCAAGCAACGAGCCAAACATGGAAGTTCCCTTAAAGAACATTAGGGTACTGCTTGTACCACAAAAACAATTAAATGTCCACTGCTATGGAAGAAGAGCTCTGGGACAAGTTCGTTCCAGTACTTATTCTTTCACTGGATATTTTGGGAACCATGAGTCTCAAGAGAAATTCATGTTCTTGCGACTGTGGTGATTTTGCTTTTTCTTTGTTTTGGCATTTGCAGGGACTCTTTGTAAAATGGGTTTTATCCTTACCATATTTTTAAGTATTATAACATGTAAATAAGAGACGTATAAGTCAACTGGAGAGATAGTTCAGGGATACAAAATCCTACTGCTACTTGATAAGGTCCTGGCATCTTTTCTGGCTTGTAAACTAAAAATGAGAAAATTACTAAACCCAAAATCTTTTTCTGGTGAAATGCAGCACACTGGGTAGAGATAGTTGGTGTTCTTTGGAAGAACAAATCTTTAGTATCAGGGACACTCAGTTTGAAGGCATCTCATAGTAGCTCCTTCTGTACAAATTCATTCATGCAAAGCTTTTATTGAGTTCCTGTTGTTCCTATAGGTACTATTTTAGGGCGGGGAGAGAGAAAGGGAGAGAGGGAAGGAGAGAGGGAGGAAGGGAGGGAGGAAAGAAGGGACAGACTGTAAACAAAACAGACTTCTGAGAGATTACATTATAGTGGGGAAGACAGCCAATAAATACATAAAATAAATAAGATACTTTCAGACTGGGATAAATGCTCTGAAAAAAACTGAGTAATTTGAATGAGTGGGACTAGGTAAAAGTGGGTTATTAAAGGCTAGTCAAGGATGTTTTCTCTGAAAAGGGACACTAAAGCTGATGCCTGAATGGTGAGAAAGTGCCAGCCATGCAGATAGGAATTCTCTAAGAAAATGAGGGCTCAGCTGTCTGGGGAATTTAGAATATACCCTTGCTCCTCAAAGTGGGGTCCCAGACCAGCAACATCACTATCACCCCAGAATCTGTTAGAAGTGCAGACTCCCAGATTCCATCCCAGATGTACTGAGTCAGAATCGACATTTAACAAAACCTCCCAGATGATTTATAGGCACAGCAAACTTTGAAAAGTGCTGGACTCTTGACCCTTCCTGCACCCCACTGGAAAGGTGTAAATTCTGCTGAGGCAGGAAGCAGGGAGTGGTGGTGTCAGCAATCACTAGAGAGAAGACAAGGTAACATTCGCTGCTGCCTGTATAACGGACAGCCAGACCCTCCATGGTATTATCACAGGTTAGGGTCCAAGCAATTTTCTAGGTTAACTCCCTTGCTTTACAGGAGACTGAGATTCTTTGAAGAGGAGTGACCTATGTGTGGTGGGCTTCTTTGTGGCAGAGTTGAGGATCTAGGGGCCTAGGAGTCCTCTCTCTCTGCGCCAATTTCCACGTTCTCGAACTGCATACAAAGTGTCTCTATTTTGTACTTAATATTTCTTTTTTAAATATTGACAAGGACGGATTAGAGTGAGTATGAAGGAGGGAGAGCAGCATGATGAGGTGGTTGGGAAATGATTTCACATGAAATACTGAAAATGTTTGGCCTTGGGTTTTCATTCTGTGAGGGTGAACTAAGAAAATATATGTGGGAACCAGGTCCACTTATGGGTAAGCAAATTTCATCTCAAGGCTAGGAGCATTTCTAATTTTTAGAGCCACCAAACAATGGCAGTGCCCGGTACACAGTGAGTTTTCACACTACCCCTCACTCAGTATTCAGTCACTGGTGTGAGCTTGCCTGGATCAGAGTTTCTCAAAAGGCAGTCATTTGCTTCTTCACATTAATTTTTTTGCCATATCCTATATCACTATTTTAAAAAATGGACAAAAAAATACATGTGTTAAATGTGTAAAGTACACTAATCTTAGCTGTACAGCTGGATGAATTTTCACATGTCTGCAGCGTTGTTATCTACCACCTAGACCAAAATACAGAACACTTCCAGCAGCCCTCCTGTTGCCTCCCAGCCAATAACCTTTCTCCTCCTAGGTAACCACTGTACTTCAATCATGATCAATTTCCATGTTCTCGAACTGCATACAAAGTGTCTCTATTTTGTACTTAATATTTCTTTTAAGTACACTCATTTTTTTTTTTTTACAACTTTCTATTTGATCTAAGAAATAACGTCAATGAAATAATGGTTTGACGTGATAGGCATTTCCTCTGCCCCTTCCACCCATACGCATTAAAATAAACACATAACTATCCAAATGAAGTTTCTTCCTGTGCCAGCAGACCACATTTTGTTTCTCAAATGCCACTAGATAATTTCTGAGGTTCCTTTGCAATTCGAAGGCGGTCTGATTTAGTGGCCGTCGAGTAGCCAAAAGTTCTTGGAATGCACCACCACAATCCTGATGCCACCACAGACCCATCCATCCATCCATCCATCCATCCATCCATCCATCCATCCATCCATCCATCTCCCTCCATCCATTCACCCACCCAACTACACAACTGAAACACTTGGTGAATACCTAGCAATGATTCTCCTAGGCACTGGACACACATAAGACTAGAACCCACTTTCTGATTTAAGTAGAGAGAAATAGAAAAACAAATCATTTCAGTATGTGTGGTAAGTGCTACAGTTCAGGTAAGCACCCGGCATGTAGACAGAGGAAGGGCGGTTTCGGAGATAGGGCGGAGATGAGAGGGTGAGTGGGCGTTTCTCAGAGCAACCTCTGCCACCCGGCTACCACCACTTTGCCGCGGCGCAGCACCGGCGTTCAACCTCTGCCTGCCTTAGCAACCTGGGCCGGCCGCCCAGGTGCCTTCCTATTGGTCTCACGGAGCTAGACGGGCAGCTCTGCCGTGCAATCCCAGCTCGCAACCGCTGGCTCCGCGCTTGCTCACGGTTAGGCTCGTAGGCGTTACTGCCCTCCCCGGGTGGCCCGCCCATCCTCGAGCGGCTGGTGGCGCTTGCGCAGGCAGAGACTGGGGCTGTGTGTAGGGCCGTCGCGGAGCGGGAGCAGCCGCCGCCGAGAAGCTCCTGGGCTCCGCCGAGACCGCGGTGCCTGCTTCTCGTCTCGGCCGCCGCAGCCTGAAGCCGTCGCCGCCGCCGGCGGGGGGAACGGCCGCCTATTGTCTTTCTCCGCGGCGAAGGTGCGGAGTTGCTCCGACTCTGCCCGCGGGGGAAGCCCCGGGCGCCGCACGGTGAGAGCGCAACTTAGTTGGTGGAGTTGGGGGAAGTTTCGGGTCTTGAGGAGGGGTCAGGCGAAAAGCGCGGGCCCCTCCCCTGCGGCCGCTTGGAGCGGGGGCCGGGGCCGCGGGGGCAGGGAGGGGGCGCAGCGGCAGGGAGGGGGCGCGCGGGCTGGCGAGCGTGAATGGGCGGCCTCGGAGCGCCCCCGGCTCTGCGGGCACCTCCTTCCTCCGCGTCCCCCCTTCCTCTGCATTGTCTGCTCCGGGGCCGCGGCGCGCGGTCCGGGCCCGCAGCCCAATGTCTGGGGCGCTCCAGCTCCCGGGCTGGGGGGCGCGGCCGCCCCACAGCGCCGCGGGTGCCCCCTCAGGCACTCCCGCGCCCCCGCGAGGCCCGGACCTGCAACCTTCGGCTTCCCTGGACGGCTCCTCCGGGGTCTTGGAACTTCGGCTGCTCGGCGGGTCTCTCTCGTTCGACCGAGTCCGCGAACAAGTGCTAGGGACGCGAGGGAGCAGCTCTCCCGGGCGGACGCGGACGATAAACATGCGAAGCCGCGCCTGCTCCCGGGGGCGCGGCCGGGGACCTACGCGGGTCGGAGACGTGCAGCCCGAGGGGACCCGCTCCGGGTACAAAGTGCAAGCCATACTTTGAGACCAAAGAAAAAAGAATTATTTTTTTTGTAAATAGGGCTTACTGACGCTTTTTTTCTTTTTGCAAAGTCAACCAGTATGTGAAGAGTGTTAAAACAATGCGGGAAAAGCCTTCAAAATGTTTTTTGTAAAGGAAAGGATAGACAAGTTTTTTTTTGTTTGCTTTTGTTTCTTGGAACTAGTTCTTACAGCACAATGATTCCATTACAGTTAAGTCTGTAGATCTCACTATGAATTTAGGATTCACAATGAAAGGTGACTTGTGTTCCTCAGTGAAGTTATTTTGAGAGTTTATTGCTTCAGGCCTTTAGAACTAAAGGCAAGAGCAGTGTGCCCATTTTTTCTTATTCCCCTCTCCCTTTTATTTTTAGAAGAAGCAGTTTATTCTTTTTTTCTGAAACGTTTGATTGCCCAGATCAGGACAAATGCAGCAGTTTTTGAAAGATCGTTTTTTGCAAGTTTGTAAAGGAGTTAGGATCAGCTGAGTTAAATCACTTACAGTTCTGGTAGTCCTTCGTGGTCTCTTGGGGGTTTACAGACGCCATTAACTATAAGACTTGTCAGGTTTTGAGTCCATGATTCTACTGAATTTGGTTCAATCAGCTTATCTTGTGGGAATAATTCTGTTTAAATCCTCCAGCTGGAACTGGCTTAAATGTCGGTCAGATTTTTAGTGCAACAAAATGACCAGGATGTGTTCATATCAGTTGTTATATCCCATGGCCATTTGCTGAGTTAGAAAGAGAAATTCGAGAAATAGTTGTCAGTTGGCTTTGATTGATTTCTCATGCCAAGTGAGTATATACAGAAGTGTTCTTGCGTTTTTCTGGTTTGGTTGGCCTCATTTTGCTTCGAGGAACCAACTTTTCTTCACCTGATGAAGCTAAAGAAAAACATCTCTATGTCAGAACCATTGTACTTTTTTTCAGTTCATGAATATATGCATTTGAAAAGTAATGCTTATGTCAAGTATGATGCATGTATTAACAAATAATAGGCCTTGAACTTTTAAACTGCAGTAACAGGGTCACTTTGAGGACTCAAAATCCTTGCTCTTAAGGCTTTCCTTCCAGGTGTCTGCCTGCTTTAGGGGATTGTGGGGTAGGAGGTTGGCAGGTTGGAAGGGGTTGTCAGGGAGGGACACAATGTAAACAAATATTATTACAACATCATGTGACGAGTAGGCCAGTCGCTTGCCTTCTCTGAGCCGTGATAGCATGTTATACCTTCTTTTCTTTTAGGATTTCTCACATTTTCATTTGCCTGACTAATGCCAACTATATGCAGTGTAAATGGACTCCTCTAGTCTGACTCCTTGAGGCTTGTGATGGGCCTTGTTTCTTATTTAGCTTTGTACCCTCTTCAGCAGGACTGAGTCTTAACACAATGCAGGTGTTCAGTACATGTTCGAATTGGGTGAAGTGCTTTCTGTTAGCTAGTGGTAGTATACATAGAACCACTAACTATGGAAACTTGGCTAAAATGACAGTTCACTTGCAGCTCTGTGATGAAATTTACTTTAAAAGAATTTCCAACCATTCTTTTTAACCTGTTAATTCTCAAAAAGTGCACTGTGGATTTCAAAAAGTGGTTTTGATGTAGAAATTTTCTCCCTTTGTTGCTGAAATGCTTAAAACTCTTGGACAAATCCATTCACACTCTGCCTATTTCTCATTTGTGAAAGCAGGAGTAGCAGTTTAGCGCAGACGTTCTTTGCAGCTAGGTAAATTTGAGCTCAAATCCCAGCTCTTCCATTGACTGGTGCAGCCTTGAACAGATCACTTAACTTCTTAAGGGTTTGGATTTCCTACCGTGAAAGGTGTAGTAACGTGTTTTGCAGTGTTCTTAGGTTAAATGAAACTGTGTGCCTACCATTTAGTAGGTGTCTATTACCTGGTAGCCATAATGATAATAATATTGATAATAATTTTGTATGACAAAGCATTTTTAAAAGTCTGATGCTTGTGAGTACGGTGGTTTAGCTATTTCATAAATAAGGAATCCTTCTGAGACTTGGGTCTTAATCAAATGCAGTTTTTTAAAGGTGCTAGTTGAACCGAATATTAATAGAAATAGCTTTTATCTTCTCTATCACTCGCTAGTCTTTGACTGGGACTTGCAGAGTGGCTTGGTTGAGTAGAACTCTGCATTTATAATGTTTAGGAGATGGTAAGAGATGGATTCTTTTCAACATTTGTAGTAGGATATCTGAGTTATACACTCAGTTCCAGCTTTTCTTATTTTGGCCTAGTCTTGAAAAATAATAGATGTAGATTATGACCGCATTTCTCAAATTTGCTTAAGATAGAACTGGGAGTTAATGTTAGTACATTTCAGAGATGAGAGCAAACACTTCCTCTTCAGATAACAGTTTTCGAAGGTGCTACCAGTTACAGAAGGAAGCAGTGATTTAAGTCAGTTATAACAGCTCATTTTAGAACATTCACAATACCAAATGGAATAGATACATTCTAGAAATATTAACCTGTAATGGACATTTCTGTATATTGAATCTCATCTTTCCATAAGCTTTCTTAGAAGGATTTTGTATCTCATTTTGTATACTATAAATAAGTTTTTTTTTTTTAATAAGGATTTCCTTTGGTTTTCTTATAAAGTAAAGATTTTAACCTTTTAACCATAGTAAAATTATATTTCATCAGACTCAGATTCAGAGAAAAAAAACATTCTTGACAAAGCTAAATGAACAAACTTAGATCTTTGGTAATCCCCTCTTCGAAAGTTAACATTTAAGTTCACTTGAGTAGACTTGGTTATTACTGATAGGGACAGGCGTCCATTTGGAAGCAGTTCTGAGTCACTCACTGTTAGGCTGTCTTACCACTGTACATGGGGAGGGGCGAGGAAGCTGTTAGTGGAAGGAAGTCCACCTGTGGGTTGACTGGGATATCATAAGAAAGTGATGGGAAAGGTGGACAGCAATGTGTTTGGGTGCTGTGTGTATTGGGGGGGAGGGTGAAGGAAAAGATATGAGAGATTTCTGATGTACTTCACTGTGCAGGCTCTTTCTCTTAGAAATCAGTCCTTTTGAATTTTCACTTATCATATTCTAAGCTCATATTTGGCTATAGCCTCTACCACCCTAAATTGCTAGTTGTTTCTGAATGGTTAGGGATTAAGAAAGTATGTCACACTGTAATTAAGTTATCTTTTAGACAACTAAATATGTCAAGTTAAGGAAGGACACCTAAAAGTTATGTAGAAAATTTCACAGAACCCAGGATGATTCTCTGATGGTGATCTCTACTCGGGCTTAGTATTCTTACTTATAAAATAAAAACACTTAATAGTAATTTTATCCTATAAACTCTATAGTACTATAGTGAGAAGCACATGAGATAAAGCACTATACAAATACTGTCATGCTGTCATTTTTATTGGTTGGCTACTCTTCTGGATAAAATTTAAATCTTAGTCTAAAAGGGGAAAACATCTAACAAACTTTATTGGTTTTTCTTTATAAAAGGTGATTAAAATATACAATTTCTATTGCCATTCTTCTTGGGAAAATATACTTTTTACTTTTAGCTCTTCTCATATTTCCTTTTACAACATATTTATCTTGAAATGTTTTTCTAAACTCTAAAGAAATCTTAGTTCTCAGCGCTTGCTGTTAGACCCATATTACTGTGAAATCACAGGAACTGACATTGCATGCCAATGCTTGAAGTCAGGTGAAACCATAATAAACAGTGAGCAAAGAATGTCAGAATATTTGAAGAGTACAAAAGAAGATAGCCGTCTTATATTTATTGACTTTTTTTTTAAATTATTTTTTTAATTGGTTTGCTCAAATCAGGGGAATGTGCATCTTATATGCCAGGTGTTATATTATGTGTCTTACCTACATTTTTTATTTAATTTTGTAAAATAAACATATGAAGCAAGCCAGCATTAGTCAGTTTCAAGGTGAGGGAATAGCCCCAAAAGTGATTTAACAGTGGTCACATAATTATAAAACTATCATGCTAAATTTCGAACTGAGATTATTCTGACTCAAAAGGCTATGCTTTTCATAACATTGACACTATCAGCTTGAAAGAGTACATTTTGAAAATAAATCAAGTTTATTGAGATATTATTTATATACCCATTATATGTATATAGAGTTTATACCCATTATACACATATAGAGTTTGATGGGTTTTGTCATATGTATCCATGCGTGTAATTTAATAGCACAATCAAGATATAGAGCATTTCCATCATTCCAGAAAATTCTCTTGTGCCACCCTACAGGCAGTTTCTCCCTTCAGCCCTTACCCCATTGCCTGGCTCACCATAGGTAAACACTACCCTGCTTTCTGTCAGTACAATTTTGACTATATTAGGGGTCCTTAAACAATGGCCCACAGGCCAAATCTGGCCTACTGCCTGTTTTTATAAACTTTTAATAAACAAGTGAACAAAACAATTTCGATGATGTCTGATGGCCGTAATGCTAGGAAGAATATAAAGAGCATTAGTAGAAGATGGGCAGGCCCAAAATCAAGGTCTTTCTGAGGAGATAGATTTCAGCAGAGACCTGAAGGAAGTGAAGGGGGCTTGCAAGCCCCCTGAAGATCCCTGGATGTTCTGAGCAGAAGGAACATTGGATGCAAAGAGTTTCAGATGGGAGTGTGCGGGAGGAGGGAGGCTAGTGTGGCTGGGATGGGTGATAAAGGAGAACTATAGGAGATGATGCGGTACATGTAGGTAGAGGCCTGATCCAATAGACTTTTAAGTATGATGGGAAGCAACTGAAGGATTTGAGCAAGGAGTGACAAGAGCAGATGTAGGTTTTAAAGGTTTCACTGTGTATGTAGGGAGCAGGAGTAGAAAAGGGAGACGAGTTAAAGTTTTGCAGTAGTACGGTTTAGAGAAGATGGTGGGTTGGATTAGGGTGGTAGCAGTGAAAGTGGTGAGAAGTGGTCAGAATCACAACACTTTGAAAATAGAACTGATAGGATTACTTATGAATTGGAAAAAAGGTTTGGAAGGAAAGAATGGAAATAAGGATGATCCCTAGGTGGGGAATATGTGGAATGAATTTACTGGAAGGAAGAAATTGTGACTTCTCTTTGGAGCATGCTGAGTTTGATCTGTGAGACTTTTAAATGAAAGTATTAGTAAGTATTTGGGTATGCAAATCTGGAGTTCAAGGATGAAGTCTGGATTGGATATAAGAATTAGAGAATTCTATGTAGGTAGAGAAGGAGAGGGCAGTGGGGGTTATTGTAGGAATTAGGAATGTATAAAGCTGGCACAAGGAGGTGCACATGGCATGGTAGCTAGTAATAACAGCAGTGGTAAACAACAACTAGGCGTAAGTGAGCGGTAGATCTGAGTGAAGGAAGGTGATAGTGACCTAAAACGATACTTGTATATTATGACAGAGTTGATTAGGATTCTTCACATGCTGAAAACATTTCTTCTCTGAGAATGAAATAGAAATATTAGATCTGTTGTACATTTTCAGTCTTTTAATGTGATGCAGGGGTATCCCATGCATGTACTTCACATACACGTGACACACAAGGTAGTCTGGAAGAGTGAGATGGTAGGTAGGTTGTATTTTCTAAATATTCTGCAATGTATATATATATATATATATATATATTAACCTTATTTTTAATAGAGGTAGTTATTATTTTTGGAGATTTTGCTTAGTTGGTAAGCTTCTGAGCCGATGAGTTTCATTCGTTTCTGGTTGCTAACACGACTTATTCCTATAGATGAGTCTTTGACTATGGTCTGTCGTCTCGAAAATTTGAGCCCTTGCTCACATGGGAGAGAACTGGGTAAGAGTATGGTTTGGATATGAGTCCATAATAGCTCCTGGGAAAATTGTTCTTATCTGGCTAGATGCTGCACCATTTTGTTCAAAGGGAACATCATGTAACATTTGCATTGTGGTGGGCAGGTCACTTCAGATAAATTGAATTGAGCATGAATTATTTTTCTAAATCTGAATTATACTATCATTATTTACTAGATTTTTAGAAGTATTCTTTTTCCCAGGTGATGACTGTGCTAAAGGTGGTAGATATGGCAGCAGCTTTTTGCATATTTGACATTTTCTGTAATTCATAAATCCCTTGTAAAAGCGCACTTAGTATAATTTGAAATGGTATCTGTAAATCAGTCTACCTGCCTGGTTTTGCCAGTTGATTTCTGCTCCCTTTAAAGTGGGTGTGTTTCTGGAGTGGGACAAGGAAAGTCCGTTGAGGCATTGCATGGGAATAATTTCTGTTACCTTTTATAAACTGGAAGGTTTTTTGCCAAAGAGTGGTTGGACTCAGAATACAAAGAAACTCTGGATGCGACCTTACAGTTTGGAAGTTATTTAGGAAAAAAAAATTGTGGCAACAAAAGTTGAGTTTTAATTGTTCTATTGGTCACGTGAGGCCTTGGGGCCGGGCTGAGGTGCTTCTCTGTTTGAGGATTAAGAATATATATGGGTCAGTGGACACGAATGACCAAAGCTTTTGCCTGGGCCCTCCAGCTTAAATGGTGCTGCATGTATGCTTAGAGCATAGGATAATGTGCATTTAAAAGATTTTTCCATTCTAGAAGAATCTTAAGAGGCAAGCTCTCTCCTAAAAGGTGTTTTCTAAAAAGTGAAGTCACTAATGGGAAGAAAGAACCTTTACTGAGTGCTTGCCTGCATGTTGTGTGTTCATTTACATTCCCTTAATTCCTTACAATAACCCTGTAAAATAGGTATTTTTTTGAGGAGGAAACTGAGGTTCAGAGATTTTAGTTTGCCTCTCTTAGGTCAATGAACTGTTATTTTCATCCAGGACTTGGTGACCTATTAACATACTCTGGTTTTATTATATATGCCTTAAGTCACTTTTTTTTCCCCCACTGATATAATTATATCCCAAACAACCAGCTTAAAATTCCAGCTTGTTCTGGTAAATAGAAAATCATTGTGGTCTGCCGTTAAAGTTTTCCTAAAACTCTTAAAAACATGCTGGGCTTCTGTGTCTGTGCCTTGAAAGTAGCAGGAACTTGCCAGTAGGTCTGTATTTTACTCCATATGCAGGATAACGTTAATAATTAACATTTACACACTTTCACATCTTCAAAGTGTTTTGCAAACAGTTAATTAGTTCATGTTTAACCTATTTTGGAGGTTGAAAAACCAGTTTTTTAGGTTCATTTTTGCAGTATCGAAGTGTTTGGAGGATAAGGAGTAAGTCTTCAGTGCGAAAAATGCGGGTATGTATCATGCTGTATTAAACATCTTTCTTCAGTCTCCTAGCTTTGTGCCCAGTCTAGCTCACTCACATCACATGTTTTTTTGTTGTTGTTTTTTTGTTTTTGTTTTTGGAGGGTGTACATCTTCTGGCTAATACAGGAAATGTGTAGACTGAAAGAAAGACACCAGGTTTGGGGTAGTTGGGGAAGGAAAGATCTTGGCGATTCAGCGAACTGTAATGTAACTTTCTTTTCTGTAGTCCCTTAAATGTGAATTGTCCTTTATTAATTCCTGTAGGGGTTTTGAGGGTCATGAAGTGATTGGCACAGAGACTCTGGCAAATGAACAGAGTCGTTACACGTGCTGATTTCTGGGAGAAAATTCCTTTTTCTTCCTAGTTTACATAATAACTGTAACTGAATAATTTGCTAGTTTCCTCACCACCACTTGTCACCTGATTCCATCTCCTCTCTCCTACACCTCCAATAAAATGGCTTTTACTTGGCAAGATTGTATAGTTGGAAAAAGATTTGGAAGGATGCACTAGTCTCACTTCAGTTGTGTTTCTGTCACATAACTAGCTCTGTGACCTTGAGCAGGTTACTGCTTTTCTTTTGCCCTTGAGTTTTGTGAAATATGTTAATGACTCACCTTTCATTGAGTCCTAGAGGGGTGGCTGGAAGAGGATTTAAAACTTACGATCTTGGACATGAAATGGGACAGGATATTTTGACATCAGTGAGGATTCTTCAAAGTTACAGTGACTTCCTTCCTGCTTTGGTTGGAATAATCGATTTCTTAACTATTGTTGCCAGCCACATTACTACGCTTTAAACATCTTTTCTTTTTCTAATACAGAGCAATAAATAGAACCATTTAATAAATAATGACTCTGGGTGACTTCCTAAGACAGGACATGCAGGACTGTTCATCATTGCTTATAGCTCAGCCATTCAGAGGGATCTGTTCATGAATCTTTTGTGTAGGTGACCTTGCCGGAGAAACCTTAGTAAGTTATGGCAGAAAGGAGAAGAATTCTGAGAGCTTGGCATGTATATTTAATTAGATTTTTATCATGAATGGGAATCTGTTCTTTTAATGGGTCCAGATAGAATGGCCCTTATCAAGTCTCTTTTTTCCCCTTTTCTTTTCCTTTATTTCTTGAAAATCCGAAAACTTAAAAGTGAGACGAGTTGGCTTTTGAACCTTTTTGTAACATTAAATACACCCAGGTTTAAGCTTTTCATCCTTTTCTACCAAGATTTATGGTAACTTGGAAGGAATGTTATACAGCTGACTTTGAATGATACTATATATGAACTTTGAATATTTGACAGTGAGTTAAATGTTTAAAGCTACCCTTTTAAGGGATGTCTATAGGTAACATTTGTTTACTTTTTTTGAAAAAGGAGACTTTTTTGGTCAGGCTAAATTATGTATATAAATTAGACAAGATAGAAGTTTTCTTTCAGAAGCAGTTGGTTATAGCACTATCATAAGCTACAGAAATAAATGTATTTTTCCAAGAAACTATTTCAGCAACTAAGATAAAAGATTGTTTTTCCTGTTTAGGTTAGGTGTTTTGGGTTACACTGTTTTCAGTCATGTCTTTTTCTGTATTTTTCTCTACTGGTCATTTTCTCCCTCCCAGTTAATTCAGTAGGATTCATTTGTCTAGTTGCTCACTGAGTAGGTGGGGATAAGGTAGACCATAGATCTGTATTTCTTTCTAAATTATAAGTTCCTGGAGAGCAGATTTTATTTGCTTTCTTTGTGACTGTATTTCCAGTACTTGGCATTGTGTATGGCATATAGTAGGTGCTACTCAGGAAATACTTGGATCGATGAATGGAAGAATGAATTTGTGACAAAAGTATAATAATAATACATGCATATTATTAGACTCTTATAAAATCTACCCTGTTGAGAACAGATTTTAGTTTTTTTCTCCTAGCATCAATTGTAGTTTGATTCCAGTGAGTTAAATCATTCCTTTTTGGGACGAGAAACTCTTGTTAAATGGAGTTTTGGCCAGTGTTGACCAAGTCTAGTAGTAAACTCTACAACTCTTGCTGGTTTTTGTGGTTGGTCATGTAGATCTCTGTCTGTCACTGTAAAGTTAACCTGTGCAACAACTTTATCACTGACTTGTGGGTGATTGATGTGAGAATGTAGGTGTGGCTTGTCTGCTTAATTAAAAAAAAGTATAATAATTTTAAAACTTAATCAAAATAGATCCTTGTATACCCATTACTCTGAATCTAGAGAATGAGCAAGATTTTGCCATTCTCTGAATGTCATTTGTTAAAGTAACAGTTTTATCGAGTTATAATCCATGTATGATAGTTTACTGCTGCTTCACTTTAATGTTTATTCTAGTTGTCTTGGGAGTCACTACCAAACTATTATTTTCTTAATAGTGATTTTTATATGGCATTTTTACTTCAATGTATAATATTGTAAACCATGAAGTGTCTGTAAATCATGACATAGTATGTTTCCAGGATACAGAGCAGACAAGTTTAACTCAAAGCTAACGAGTGCTGAGTAGCCTTTTTTCCTTTCAGCAGATTCATTACAGAAGTAGGACCATAAACCTTCTATTAAGCACTTTTGTATGAAATCTGAGATTTCTGCCAAATTAGACATGGAAAATTAAACAGTGCGGCACAAATTACTGATCTGTGCAGTTTTTGAGTTCTTCTCCCTATGTTAGCCTTTTTGTTTTTTTTTTCAGATGACTATTTCTTTTAAATACCAGTACAAGCATGTTACGATTTATACAGAATTATTTTTGGTTTCATGTCAATAGTTTTTTCACCTTTTCCTGTAGAATTCAGTGATTTTTTTCCCCCACCCTGAGAATCTGTTTTTCTTCTTAAAATGCATTCCCATTTGTTTTGATTTTTGTGAAGAAAATACTTTTAGATAATTGAATAGCTTCATAAATTTTGTACTTCCTTAATAATTCATTTCGCAATGCTTATTAAAAGTGTTACTTCCTAATTCAGATCATCGTCTTAAAAACTTTCATTTGAAGCGCCAAGAACAATTAATCCACTGTTTTTCATGGTCCCTATTTGTATATACTGTGTCCTGAGCTCATGGGTTCTCTGAAATACCACAATTTTTTCTCCCTTTGTGGTAAAGTTAACTGTTTTGGCTGCCTAGCCAAAAGTGCTTGTGGCAGTCTAAAGATTACTACTTTAATAGTTAGCTCACTAGCATGTGTGCCCATAAATGGAGAATTTTCTTTCCTGAGTCCAAATAAAAGTAATAGTTCATCTGTGCGATATCTCAGTACTCAAGTACTAAAGGAAATTCAGAGGAAATATATCTGTTCTGTCCCTTCAGCCTTGATTCCTGTTGAGGTCTATAGGGACAAGTTCACTGATAGAGTAGCTGTCATTTATTGAGAACCTCTGTTAAACTAAGTGTCTTATGTGTATCAGTTTTCACCTCTGCAAGATATTCTGTGATTTTGCCAGAAAAAAATTGAGGTGCAAGGAGGTTAATTAATTTTAGATGCATTTCATTTAGCAGACGTTTACTAAAGGTCTGCTGTCCGTCAGGCACACAGGTGCCAGGGATCCAGGGACGAACACAAATAAGACATGGTCACTGCCCTTAAAGCACTTTTGATTTTCTTTCTTGATTAATATAGTGACAGTAATAATAGTAATAATTGCCATCAAATGATTGCTTTGCATGTGCAAGCTTAGTACTGTGTGCTCTAGTTACCCATATTTCATTTTAATCCCCACAGAATCCTAAGAGGCTGAGTCTGTTATCCATATTTTATGGATGAGGAAACTGAGACATAGAGAGCTAGCTAACTCTGGCTTACACAATATGTGGCAGAGTTGGGACTTGAACATGGGTCTGACTCCAGGGCCCAATCTCTTTTCTGCATGCATCAAGAACATTTCTAGCAAGAGTTGAAATAAGTAATTATGTGAAAAGGACATCCATCATGAGCTATGGTTTTGGCAGAACTTTGTGTAACTTTGAGTTTGCCAGTAGATTTATTTTTATAGTTAACTTTCTAGAATAATCTCTTATTCTAGAAGTCATCAAGTAGTTTTTATGATTTGTGAAACATAATTTTTGTCATGTTTTTATTAACAGTAATGTGCAGTCTCTAGAAATTCATGAAGTAGACCTAAGGAAAAAAAGTGCACGTATGAATAAATGACACTACCTAAAAAAAATTTGGTATAATTTAGTGTTTTTCTTTCCAAACTTGAAAATTTGTAGAAGGTGTGTGTTTGAGAGAATGAGTATGTATGTATATGCATGCATGCCATATATGATCATATTCTATATGTTCTTGAGTATAAGATTATAAAAGATATTTCATGATGATACCTTTATATATGCTGCCAAATAACATAATTACTTTAATGGCTATATAGTATTGTGTGGATTTAGATTTGTTTTCAGTTCACTATTACTCTGTAGTTTGAATATTTAAATTGTATTGTTTTTCTTGCCCCTCCCTTCCTCCTTCACTTTCTGGTGTTAAAAACATTGCTGTGATGATAATTGTGTACATAATTTTTGTATCCTCGTTTACCTCTTTCTCACAGAAATAGAATTGCTAGGGCAGAGGCTGTACATTGCAACAGCGGTTAATAGATACTGTCAAACTGACTACAGGAAGCTTATGTCTTTTACAATCACACTGGTGGAGTATGAGTGCCTGTTGACCATTTCTCCATAACCTTTAGAAAGAAAGTTTTTAAAAATCCAAGATTTTAAATGTCATACTAGAATCACTAGTAGAATTACTGGATTACTGGCAGCCAATTCCAAATAAAAACCTCTTTCTAAAAGAGAAGAAACTCGTGAAGCATAGTCACTACTCGTAAGCAGTGAGAGTTGATCTAAGATTGGTTGTCAGTGTTGAAAGGCACATGAAGGAAACTTTCAAATAAAGAGAGTCGCTGATGTCTTGTTCTTTTTGCTACTCCTTAATTGTCCAAATTAGCTCCCCAGTAGAGAAGCATTTGAGATAAGATTTATAGGCGTGATAAAGTCTCCTACACAAAGTGCTCTGTGAGAGATGATCAGTGGCTATGCTCTTACACATCCAAGTGCACATTAGAAGCTTTTAAAATTTAGTTATGAGCATACATAATCCCCATGTTCCCCAAATCACAGTCATGTGTTGGCATTATGGTTTAAATAACCAAGAAATAAGCAAATTAAACATTGGTCTCTGGTCTTGACTCATTCATACAGCCAAACATTCTTCTGTGGGACCACGATGAGTTAATTGATCTTAGCTATGATAGCATCGATTTTAAATCAGATAATTTCTGTCGATATTTTCTCTACTGTAGGTAGGAAGCGTCAGTTACATGGCAAGTTATAAGTCATACAGGTGCATAAGCTGATCTCCTGGCACTGTTGATACACCATCATGTCTCTGTTCTGTCTGGTATAGTTTGGAGTATTATCTAGCAGATTCTTAGCCTGTTCCTGGTTGCAGAGAAAGAGCTGGTTAATTTAGTAGATAAATCTTATCACTAGAAGTAGAATTGATTTATGACGGCTCTATAATAATGTCACCCTGGATCATGTAGATGGTTATTTAGTTGTGGGAGGACTTTTGTGGTCCAGTTTTTAATGTAGCATACCTGATTTCTTGAACTGTTCAGATTCCATTGATGTGTCTGGGAGTTATTTTGCTTGGTAGGAACCCTCTCGAATCCTCTTATATGGAGGTTTGAGGACATCCTCTCTGCCAGTCTGAATTCCCAAAGCACCTCTGTCTCGGAAATCAGGCAAGCTCTGTTTTGGGGGTCAGGTGAGCTCTTTCATTTATTTTCTGTTACAGACACATTGTCCTTGCATCTCAGAAGCGTGCTTTCCCACTTTCTCACTCTTTCTTCCCCCTGGGAACTTGAGCTAGAATCTATTTGCCAAAGAAGCTAGTATTTTTTTATCCCCATATTCTCTTGATAACTTCCCTTTTGGAGATACAGAAAAGGGAGTAATGACATTTAGCAGGTCAGGCAGGAAATAGGATCTTAGCATCTAACATTTCAGAGGATTCTCCCTTTGAGTCTCTTGACTTCCTCTTTCCTGTCTTATGGATCTGGGAATAAACATAATAGACTTGGTAAATCAGTATTAGAAGTTAAATGTTTCACTACAGTTGTTCTGAGTCACCTGTAAGAATGAGTAATGAGTAAAGAGAATGAGTAACATGAGAATAATAAGAAAGTAAAGGTGCCAGATTACAGATTAGAGAGTTGAAGCTCATTGACTGTGATGAAAGCATTCTGGAGCTGAGAAAAAACTTGTATTTTGGGAACAGACACTGGACTAGGATTCAGTAGATTTGGGATCTAGACTTAGTTTGCTGCTAACAACCTCGGGCAAATCATTAGACCCTTTGCACCTCCCACCCCCCCGCCCAGTTTCTACCATTAAAAGTGAAATGCATTTATTTTTGTTTGTTTAGCCCCCCCCACACCCCCTACCCCCAAAGAAAGCATTCTCAGGCCCTGGGGTTTCTTAGAATCACATTGGGGGCAAGTGGAATTGGGGAGGGCATGATGAAGAAACCAGGTCGTCTCCCATAGAGTAGCTCCATTTGTTTCTGTTTTACTTCTGTGAGTTTCCTGTAATATTTTCTTTGAAGAAAGTCTCATGGCCAAAAATCAGTTTGGAAATATCTAGACTGGAAATCTTGAAAATGCCTTTTGATGCTAAGATTTGGTGTTTATAAAGACCCATTCATTGTCTTTGTTTTTGGTTTATTTCTCTCAGGGCTAGGGAAATATTGGCCTAATTATGAAATAACTATGTAGTATAATAGATAATAGTGATGTTTAACTGCTCAGCTGTGCGCTGATGTCAAGTGTACATGAACTGTTTCTCAACTAAACAATGAGAAATTAAAGCACTTTTTACCTCTCCTAACTTGGAGAATTCTAATGAAAAGGTAAAGAAAATTGTATTCCTTGCTTATTAAAATATTTTTGCTACCTGCCACTTTTTTTTTTTTAGCATCTACCTTGTAGCATTTTATGTAAATTGTCTCATTTAACTCTGAGATTGCCTTGTGAAGTAGCTGGAGTTAACTACTGTAGATAGGAAATCGAGGCTCACAGAGATATCGTAGCTTGGCCAAGATCCCACAGCTACTAAGTGATAGAGGTGGGGTTTGGAACTAGGATTGTATTTCTAAGATGCGTGCATTCTTCTGTTGGCTTGCTTCTTCTAAATTTACAGAGATTTTTTAGCTTGAAGAAATTATTAGTAGAACCATTACTACCCATGTTTCTCATTAATGAAATCTGATAATATGAGTGATTGGCACCTTTCATTGTTCTTAACTGCTTGGATTATGCCAAGGACTCAATATTAGGGTTGAAATTATCAGACTATATTCCCCATTTGTTACATCCTTATAATTAAGGAATAAATGAAAAAATTTTCAGATTTGATTGAGCAGGATGAAATAGCATGTGTGGTTTTACAAAAGCTTGGAAATTTTTCCTGGAACAATAATAGATATAAAAACTAAAAAAAAAAAAAAAAAAAAAAATGATGTTGCTAAATTGTTTAGTCATAGAACATATGTAGATAATATTGTTTCATAATCAGTATGAGAATCGTGATATTCATAAGGGTGCATTGGAAATTGGGTGATAATTTTGGTGCCTCAAGAACAAGTTTGCTATGACGTTACCTAATTGCAAAGTAACTGGGCATTTTTTCCTTCAAAACGTAATAATTTATTACTAGGCATTGCAAAGACATCACATTGTAATGGGCATTAGTGCCGCTCACCATGGTTGCTAGTTCTTCCTAGGCATGTAAAGGGTCCATTTCTCGGTCTCTTTCAGCTCGATGTGGCCATGAGATTTACCCTATCCAATCAAAGGTGAGCAGAAATGACATGAATCACTTTTGGATGGAAGCATTTAAAAGCTGATGTGAGATCCTTGCCGTCTCTCCCTGCTCGTGGAGTCTTAACCATGCATTTAAAGCAGTCGGAGAAGGGAGCTAAAGCATGAAGGGCAGCTTCCCTAGAGTTGTCTGCAGCCATGGTGATCTTTGAGTGAGACATAAATTTTATTGTTTATTATATGTTCAGCCTCTGACACTCTGGTTGTTTATTTCCACAGTATAACCTAGCTTATCATGATGTTATCACATCATCAGTAATCACTCATGTAATAGATTGCTAAGGAGAGGGACTGACCAAGAATGAAGCAAAATTACTTTGGATACAAAGCTCAGCGACGTTAAATACATAGTAGAGGGCAAAGTTTCTCTTTCAGCTATCATCCGTGTCCTTTTATTATTCCAGAAGCACAGCTCTGGTCATATCACTGCCCTGTGTGAAGACAGTACTCACTGCCCACGTAACAAGGTCTGAGTCAGGACTGCCACACTGTGGTCCTGACATGCCTTCAGAACTGTTCTCTTGTCACCGTGAACTGTATATCCAGCATGCGCTTTTGCCCATTCACGCATTTGAGAATCATGTATTGATCACTTTGCATGCTAGTGTTGAAGTTGGACTCTGAGGACAACACAATGTTCTTTCCCATCTCTGCATATCCAAATTTAACTTAGCTTTTAATGTGCCTTGAAGGATATTTCTTGTATAAACCCTGCTTCCTTCATACAGCTGGATATGATCTCTCTTTCTGACCTCTTAAGCCTTTTTGGCACCTTGCTTTCTATCCTATATTGTCAATTTTAATTTTATGTGTTAGTCCTTTTACTGGGCTAGTGTCAAACTGTTCCCTAGCCCAGCAGTATTTACTGAGTGATTCGTTGTTAGATTGTGGCTGTGTTGAACAGCCAGTCAATGATTAATTTGCTTTTGTTTGAAAAATTGTTATCTTTAAAGTTCTGACTTCCTTGCACTTGCCTCTTTCTGGCTATTGTCGTTGTGTTTGTACATTCTTAGCAGTTGTGTGCAGGTTTATATAGCAGGGCCTTATGTGGCAATGGTTTTTAAAAACTAGAATGCCATATCCTATGACTCACTGACACACTGGTGAGTCTTCTTTACCACAGTGTAAGGTCCGTTTTGTGTTTTCTTCACGCATTCCATAGGGTTTCCTAATGTGGCATTTGGGGTAAACGTAGGGCTTATGAATGTATGAGTCAGATGTTTAAACCAATTCATACTTTTTGTCTCGGTGTTTTGTTATCTCTACTGATTGGCTCCTGAAAGATACGTGCCCTTGATACAGAGTTTTGAACTGGGTAGTTAAAAAGACCCAGATTCTAGTCTGGTTTGCCTATTAGTTAACTTTGTAAACTTTGTGAGCTTCATATCCATGAAACAAAATGTTCGACAAGGATGAGATTAACATCCTGATTTTACAGAGGACCAGTTAAATTTTTGGAATTCTAACCTAGTGTGGATGCCAGAATTGGAGACAAAATTCTGCTAGAGTTGGGATGGAATGAAGGAAACTTTAGATTTCTCAAGTGCTTACTTTGTGCTGGATGCTGTTTATTCACTTTATTCACTTTTCTCTGAGGGAGACTTTATATCCATCTTCTGTTAAGGAAATCTGAGGGTCAGAGAAGCTAGGGTACTTACCTAGGCTCTACAGTTGGTAAGAGCAGGATCCAGAACATTGGCGAAAATCAGTCTCATTCTGAAACCATGATTCTTTTTAATGTGAAATGGAAGCAGTTTTAGGTTTTGCTAAGAGAGGAGCCTTTAGGACAAAATGAAGGATGGTTTGGGTGTATCTTGAAGGAAGAGCTGTATACTGCGTCTGATGCTATTTGTAGAATAATGTTAAGACACAAAGGAGGGTTACTGGACACACTCTTTTTCTGAATCTTCTCTTTCTGTTTCTGTTAATGTGCTTTATGTCCTGAGATGAAGGGACCTGGCTGAAATCTGTACAGCATTGTGTGGTTTCATGAGTGTGGGTTCAAGTTTTGCTCTCACCTAGTTTTTGTGACCTTGGACTAGATACTTAGCCTTTTTTGAGCTATAGTTCTGTTGTAAAGTAAAATGGAAAAACCAGTACCTACTTTGTATATAGCATGCTGCTGGATTTCACCTGTAGTCGTAGCTATTGGGAAGGGTTTCTTTAAGGGTAGATCTTGGTATGCAGGACATTGGAAGATAAAAGACCTGCACAGCAAATACTGACCTTCCCAGTGTACATTCCTATTAAGAAATAAGTTGTGGTATTTGT